>NW_028133096.1:0-298501 GCF_964374135.1 Grampus griseus | reverse complement strand
TGAAAGCATAGGAAAAGAGGCAGAACGTCCACAATGATGCACTTGGCCAAAAAGGGCGTATGCGTTTTTTCCTGAATATATTCAGGAAAAAACGCATACGCCCTTTTTGGCCAACCAAGCAAGCTTGCAAAGGAAATCTGCACTACAATGAAGTCTCACTTCCCCCCGGTCAAAAGGGCCATCTGAAAAAAGTGTAAAATCCAGAAAGGCAGGACAGGCCATGGAGAACTGGGAGCCTTGTTATGCTGATGGGCGGGATGTAAATTGCCAACAGACACTCGGGAGAAGTGTATGCTGTTTCCTGAAACATCTAAAAAACAAAGCAACAGAGCCTAGGGCACATCCACTTATGGTCCTATAGCTTAGAGAAATTAAAATCAAAAAGACACAGCCACCCCAAAGTTTGGGACGCCTCTGTTTACAAGAACCTCCTTTACCGTACAAGTTCAATATCACAGAAAGTGAAAAATGGATAAAGAACTTGTGGTACTTACGTACAATGCAGTATCACTCAGCAATGAAATCTATGTCATCAGGCCCTTAGCAGCACAATGAGTGGATTCAGGTACGATGATTCTAACTGAAATAAGTCACACAGAAAAAGAAACATCATAAGATATCAGTAATACACGGAATGTAAACTTGGCTACACAGGAACTGAATTCCAAAACAGAACAGGGTCTCAAATTTAGAAAACCAACTTATGCTTGCTTAAGGGGAAAGGTGAGTTGGGGTGCTGCATAAAAACAGAGATTGAAATGAACACAGATAAAGTTCCTTAAGCCAAATATGGAATAGACAAGAGCTACTCCTTGCTCAACGAAATGGACTCAACACCGCATATTAAACGCCTAAGAATGTACCTGACTAGTAAGTATCTTAAAACCTATGGATTGCTATGTCTCCGAAAGAGAACCAAGCATGTGTACAGGGGCATAAATGCAGCAGTGATAGGATTGGAGAGGTTCGGTGAGCAAATGAAGACCCTTTGAAGTCATATTGCATGGTACCCATTCCACGGGTTTCAACTACCCAGGTTTAAGGTATTCTTCCTTCAGCTAAAACATGCATGTGGAACCTAGAGTATGATCAACCATGTGATCGGGATACGTGTTCAAATATGTCTCAGTTTTGGTACCCTGGTACTCGGGTGCAACATTCCAGACGCTTTACTAACACTCTCCCCACTTGGAGAGTCAGCGCCTTTAACCTCCTGTTTGGCCCAGTTTTCAATTTCTGCGGAAGATGAACAGGAATAGGGAGAACCAATGAGAGACTAGCTGGAGGTGTCTGGACGGGCAAATTTAACTCTCATTTCCCACCAGGAAGAGGAATTAACCAAAGGCTCAGCGTGCCGTGCCCGAAACAGATTAGGGCCTGAAGCCATCCTCCGGTGTTGCGGCCAGCTCACAACACAGCGAGTTGAAGAAAGGAGCTCAGGGGCACTGTAATTCACAAACCTGCAGAGTTATAAATGACAGCTATCGTCCAAAAATATACTGAAGTAAGGCTGCCAAGAGGACTTGAAAGCGGGGCAGAATTGCAGGAAACCGATTTCAGGAGGTAGACTGGAATTGCATTGAAAGCATAGGAAAAGAGGCAGAACGTCCACAATGATGCACTTGGCCAAAAAGGGCGTATGCGTTTTTTCCTGAATATATTCAGGAAAAAACGCATACGCCCTTTTTGGCCAACCAAGCAAGCTTGCAAAGGAAATCTGCACTACAATGAAGTCTCACTTCCCCCCGGTCAAAAGGGCCATCTGAAAAAAGTGTAAAATCCAGAAAGGCAGGACAGGCCATGGAGAACTGGGAGCCTTGTTATGCTGATGGGCGGGATGTAAATTGCCAACAGACACTCGGGAGAAGTGTATGGTGTTTCCTGAAACATCTAAAAAACAAAGCAACAGAGCCTAGGGCACTTCCACTTATGGTCCTATAGCTTAGGGAAATTAAAATCAAAAAGACACAGCCACCCCAAAGTTTGGAACGGCTCTGTTTACAAGAACCTCGTTTACAGTACAAGTTCAACATCGCAGAAATTGAAAAATGGATAAAGAAGTTGTGGTATATACTTACAAAGCAATATCACTCATCACTGAAATCTATGTCATCAGGACCTTAGCAGCACAATGAGTGGATTCAGATATGATGATTCTAACTGAAATAAGTCACACAGAAAAAGAAACATCATAAGATATCAGTAATACACGGAATGTAAACTTGGCTACACAGGAACTGAATTACAGAACAGAACAGGGTCTCAAATTTAGAAAACCAACTTATGCTTGCTTAAGGGTAAAGGTGAGTTGGGGTGCTGCATAAAACCAGAGATTGAAAGGAGCACAGATAAAGTTCCTTAAGCCAAATATGGAATAGACAAGAGCTACTCCTTGCTCAACGAAATGGACTCAACACCCCATATTCAACGCCTAAGAATGTACCTGACAAGTAAGTATCTTAAATCCTATGGATTGCTATGTCTCCGAAAGAGAATCAAGCATGTGTACAGGGGCATAAACGCAGCAGTGATAGGATTGGAGAGGTTCGGTGGGCAAATGAAGACCCTTTGAAGTCTTATTGCATGGTACCCATTCCACGGGTCTCAACTCTCCAGGTTTAAGGTATTCTTCCTTCAGCTAAAACATGCATGTGGAACCTAGAGTATGATCAACCATGTGATCGGGAGACGTGTTCAAATATGTCTCAGTTTTGGTACCCTGGTACTCGGGTGCAACATTCCAGATGCTTTACTAACACTCTCCCGACTTGGAGAGTCAGTCCCTTTAACCTCCTGTTTGGCCCAGTTTGCAATTTCTGCGGAAGATGAACAGGAATAGCGAGAACCAATGAGAGACTAGCTGGAGGTGTCTGGACGGGCAAATTTAACTCTCATTTCCCACCAGGAAGAGGAATTAACCAAAGGCTCAGCGTGCAGTGCCGGAACCAGATTAGGGCCTGAAGCCATCCTGCGGTGTTGCGGCCAGGTCACAAGAAAGCGAGTTGAAGAAAGGAGCTCAGGGGCACTGTAATTCACAAACCTGCAGAGTTATAAATGACAGCTATCGTCCAAAAATATACTGAAGGAAGGCTACCAAGAGGACTTGAAAGCGGGGCAGAATTGCAGGAAACCGATTTCAGGAGGTAGACTGGAATTGCATTGAAAGCATAGGAAAAGAGGCAGAACGTCCACAATGATGCACTTGGCCAAAAAGGGCGTATGCGTTTTTTCCTGAATATATTCAGGAAAAAACGCATACGCACTTTTTGGCCAACCAAGCAACCTTGCAAAGGAAATCTGCACTACAATGAAGTCTCACTTCCCCCCAGTCAAAAGGGCTATCTGAAAAAAGTGTAAAATCCAGAAAGGCAGGACAGGCCATGGAGAACTGGGAGCCTTGTTATGCTGATGGGCGGGATGTAAATTGCCAACAGACACTCGGGAGAAGTGTATGGTGTTTCCTGAAACATCTAAAAAACAAAGCAACAGAGCCTAGGGCACTTCCACTTATGGTCCTATAGCTTAGGGAAATTAAAATCAAAAAGACACAGCCACCCCAAAGTTTGGGACGCCTCTGTTTACAAGAACCTCGTTTACCGTAAAAGTTCAACAACGCAGAAAGTAAAAAATGGATAAAGAACTTGTGGTACTTACGTACAATACAGTATCACTCAGCAATGAAATCTATGTCATCAGGCCCGTAGCAGAATAATGAGTGGATTCAGGTACGATGATTCTAATTGAAATAAGACACACAGAAAAAGAAACATCATAAGATATCACTAATACACGGAATGTAAACTTGGCTACACAGGAACTGAATTCCAAAACAGAACAGGGTCTCAAATTTAGAAAACCAACTTATGTTTGCTTAAGGGGAAAGGTGAGTTGGGGTGCTGCATAAAACCAGAGATTGAAATGAGCACAGATAAAGTTCCTTAAGCCAAATATGGAATAGACAAGAGCTACTCCTTGCTCAACGAAATGGACTCAACACCCCATATTAAACGCCTAGGAATGTACCTGACTAGTAAGTATCTTAAAACCTATGGATTGCTATGTCTCCATAAGAGAATCAAGCGTGTGTACAGGGGCATAAACGCAGCAGTGATAGGATTGGAGAGGTTCGGTGAGCAAATGAAGACCCTTTGAAGTCATATTGCATGGTACCCATTCCACGGGTCTCAACTCTCCAGGTTTAAGGTATTCTTCCTTCAGCTAAAACATGCATGTGGAACCTAGAGTATGATCAACCATGTGATCGGGAGACGTGTTCAAATATGTCTCAGTTTTCGTACCCTGGTACTCGGGTGCAACATTCCAGACGCTTTACTAACACTCTCCCGACTTGGAGAGTCAGTCCCTTTAACCTCCTGTTTGGCCCAGTTTGCAATTTCTGCGGAAGATGAACAGGAATAGCGAGAACCAATGAGAGACTAGCTGGAGGTGTCTGGACGGGCAAATTTAACTCTCATATCCCACCAGGAAGAGGAATTAACCAAAGGCTCAGCGTGCAGTGCCGGAACCAGATTAGGGCCTGAAGCCATCCTGCGGTGTTGCGGCCAGCTCAAAAGAAAGCGAGTTGAAGAAAGGAGCTCAGGGGCACTGTAATTCACAAACCTGCAGAGTTATAAATGACAGCTATCGTCCAAAAATATACTGAAGTAAGGCTGCCAAGAGGACTTGAAAGCGGGGCAGAATTGCAGGAAACCAATTTCAGGAGGTAGACTGGAATTGCATTGAAAGCATAGGAAAAGAGGCAGAACGTCCACAATGATGCACTTGGCCAAAAAGGGCGTATGCGTTTTTTCCTGAATATATTCAGGAAAAAACGCATACGCCCTTTTTGGCCAACCAAGCAAGCTTGCAAAGGAAATCTGCACTACAATGAAGTCTCACTTCCCCCCGGTCAAAAGGGCCATCTGAAAAAAGTGTAAAATCCAGAAAGGCAGGACAGGCCATGGAGAACTGGGAGCCTTGTTATGCTGATGGGCGGGATGTAAATTGCCAACAGACACTCGGGAGAAGTGTATGGTGTTTCCTGAAATATCTAAAAAACAAAGCAACAGATCCTAGGGCACTTCCACTTATGGTCCTATAGCTTAGGGAAATTAAAATCAAAAAGACACAGCCAACCAAAAGTTTGCGACGCCTCTGTTTACAAGAACCTCGTTTACAGTACAAGTTCAACATCGCAGAAAGTGAAAAATGGATAAAGAAGTTGTGGTATTTACGTACAATGCAGTATCACTCAGCAATGAAATCTATGTCATCAGGCCCTTAGCAGCACAATGAGTGGATTCAGGTACGATGATTCTAACTGAAATAAGTCACACAGAAAAAGAAACATCATAAGATATCAGTAATACACGGAATGTAAACTTGGCTACACAGGAACTGAATTCCAAAACAGAACAGGGTCTCAAATTTAGAAAACCAACTTATGCTTGCTTAAGGGGAAAGGTGAGTTGGGGTGCTGCATAAAAACAGAGATTGAAATGAACACAGATAAAGTTCCTTAAGCCAAATATGGAATAGACAAGAGCTACTCCTTGCTCAACGAAATGGACTCAACACCGCATATTAAACGCCTAAGAATGTACCTGACTAGTAAGTATCTTAAAACCTATGGATTGCTATGTCTCCGAAAGAGAACCAAGCATGTGTACAGGGGCATAAGCGCAGCAGTGATAGGATTGGAGAGGTTCGGTGAGCAAATGAAGACCCTTTGAAGTCATATTGCATGGTACCCATTCCACGGGTTTCAACTACCCAGGTTTAAGGTATTCTTCCTTCAGCTAAAACATGCATGTGGAACCTAGAGTATGATCAACCATGTGATCGGGATACATGTTCAAATATGTCTCAGTTTTGGTACCCTGGTACTCGGGTGCAACATTCCAGACGCTTTACTAACACTCTCCCCACTTGGAGAGTCAGCGCCTTTAACCTCCTGTTTGGCCCAGTTTGCAATTTCTGCGGAATATGAACAGGAATAGGGAGAACCAATGAGAGACTAGCTGGAGGTGTCTGGACGGGCAAATTTAACTCTCATTTCCCACCAGGAAGAGGAATTAACCAAAGGCTCAGCGTGCCGTGCCCGAAACAGATTAGGGCCTGAAGCCATCTTGCGGTGTTGCGGCCAGCTCAAAAGAAAGCGAGTTGAAGAAAGGAGCTCAGGGGCACTGTAATTCACAAACCTGCAGAGTTATAAATGACAGCTATCGTCCAAAAATATACTGAAGTAAGGCTGCCAAGAGGACTTGAAAGCGGGGCAGAATTGCAGGAAACCGATTTCAGGAGGTAGACTGGAATTGCATTGAAAGCATAGGAAAAGAGGCAGAACGTCCACAATGATGCACTTGGCCAAAAAGGGCGTATGCGTTTTTTCCTGAATATATTCAGGAAAAAACGCATACGCCCTTTTTGGCCAACCAAGCAAGCTTGCAAAGGAAATCTGCACTACAATGAAGTCTCACTTCCCCCCGGTCAAAAGGGCCATCTGAAAAAAGTGTAAAATCCAGAAAGGCAGGACAGGCCATGGAGAACTGGGAGCCTTGTTATGCTGATGGGCGGGATGTAAATTGCCAACAGACACTCGGGAGAAGTGTATGGTGTTTCCTGAAACATCTAAAAAACAAAGCAACAGAGCCTAGGGCACTTCCACTTATGGTCCTATAGCTTAGGGAAATTAAAATAAAAAAGACACAGCCACCCCAAAGTTTGGAACGGCTCTGTTTACAAGAACCTCGTTTACAGTACAAGTTCAACATCGCAGAAATTGAAAAATGGATAAAGAAGTTGTGGTATATACTTACAAAGCAATATCACTCATCACTGAAATCTATGTCATCAGGACCTTAGCAGCACAATGAGTGGATTCAGATATGATGATTCTAACTGAAATAAGTCACACAGAAAAAGAAACATCATAAGATATCAGTAATACACGGAATGTAAACTTGGCTACACAGGAACTGAATTACAGAACAGAACAGGGTCTCAAATTTAGAAAACCAACTTATGCTTGCTTAAGGGTAAAGGTGAGTTGGGGTGCTGCATAAAACCAGAGATTGAAAGGAGCACAGATAAAGTTCCTTAAGCCAAATATGGAATAGACAAGAGCTACTCCTTGCTCAACGAAATGGACTCAACACCCCATATTCAACGCCTAAGAATGTACCTGACAAGTAAGTATCTTAAAACCTATGGATTGCTATGTCTCCGAAAGAGAATCAAGCATGTGTACAGGGGCATAAACGCAGCAGTGATAGGATTGGAGAGGTTCGGTGGGCAAATGAAGACCCTTTGAAGTCATATTGCATGGTACCCATTCCACGGGTCTCAACTCTCCAGGTTTAAGGTATTCTTCCTTCAGCTAAAACATGCATGTGGAACCTAGAGTATGATCAACCATGTGATCGGGAGACGTGTTCAAATATGTCTCAGTTTTGGTACCCTGGTACTCGGGTGCAACATTCCAGACGCTTTACTAACACTCTCCCGACTTGGAGAGTCAGTCCCTTTAACCTCCTGTTTGGCCCAGTTTGCAATTTCTGCGGAAGATGAACAGGAATAGCGAGAACCAATGAGAGACTAGCTGGAGGTGTCTGGACGGGCAAATTTAACTCTCATTTCCCACCAGGAAGAGGAATTAACCAAAGGCTCAGCGTCCCGTGCCGGAACCAGATTAGGGCCTGAAGCCATCCTGCGGTGTTGCGGCCAGGTCACAAGAAAGCGAGTTGAAGAAAGGAGCTCAGGGACACTGTAATTCACAAACCTGCAGAGTTATAAATGACAGCTATCGTCCAAAAATATACTGAAGTAAGGCTGCCAAGAGGACTTGAAAGCGGGGCAGAATTGCAGGAAACCGATTTCAGGAGGTAGACAGGAATTGCATTGAAAGCATAGGAAAAGAGGCAGAATGTCCACAATGATGCACTTGGCCAAAAAGGGCATATGCGTTTTTTCCTGAATATATTCAGGAAAAAACGCATATGCCCTTTTTGGCCAACCAAGCAAGCTTGCAAAGGAAATCTGCACTACAATGAAGTCTCACTTCCCCCCGGTCAAAAGGGCCATCTGAAAAAAGTGTAAAATCCAGAAAGGCAGGACAGGCCATGGAGAACTGGGAGCCTTGTTATGCTGATGGGCGGGATGTAAATTGCCAACAGACACTCGGGAGAAGTGTATGGTGTTTCCTGAAACATCTAAAAAACAAAGCAACAGAGCCTAGGGCACTTCCACTTATGGTCCTATAGCTTAGGGAAATTAAAATCAAAAAGACACAGCCACCCCAAAGTTTGGGACGCCTCTGTTTACAAGAACCTCGTTTACAGTACAAGTTCAATATCACACAAAGTGAAAAATGGATAAAGAACTTGTGGTACTTACGTACAATGCAGTATCACTCAGCAATGAAATCTATGTCATCAGGCCCGTACCAGCATAATGAGTGGATTCAGGTACAATGATTCTAACTGAAATAAGTCACACAGAAAAAGAAACATCATAAGATATCAGTAATACACGGAATGTAAACTTGGCTACACAGGAACTGAATTACAGAACAGAACAGGGTCTCAAATTTAGAAAACCAACTTATGCTTGCTTAAGGGGAAAGGTGAGATGGGGTGCTGCATAAAACCAGAGATTGAAATGAGCACAGATAAAGTTCCTTAAGCCAAATATGGAATAGACAAGAGCTACTCCTTGCTCAACGAAATGGACTCAACACCCCATATTAAACGCCTAAGAATGTACCTGACTAGTAAGTATCTTAAAACCTATGGATTGCTATGTCTCCAAAAGAGAATCAAGCGTGTGTACGGGGGCATAAACGCAGCAGTGATAGGATTGGAGAGGTTCGGTGAGCAAATGAAGACCCTTTGAAGTCATATTGCATGGTACCCATTCCACGGGTCTCAACTCTCCAGGTTTAAGGTATTCTTCCTTCAGCTAAAACATGCATGTGGAACCTAGAGTATGATCAACCATGTGATCGGGAGACGTGTTCAAATATGTCTCAGTTTTGGTACCCTGGTACTCGGGTGCAACATTCCAGACGCTTTACTAACACTCTCCCGACTTGGAGAGTCAGTCCCTTTAACCTCCTGTTTGGCCCAGTTTGCAATTTCTGCGGAAGATGAACAGGAATAGCGAGAACCAATGAGAGACTAGCTGGAGGTGTCTGGACGGGCAAATTTAACTCTCATTTCCCACCAGGAAGAGGAATTAACCAAAGGCTCAGCGTCCCGTGCCGGAACCAGATTAGGGCCTGAAGCCATCCTGCGGTGTTGCGGCCAGGTCACAAGAAAGCGAGTTGAAGAAAGGAGCTCAGGGACACTGTAATTCACAAACCTGCAGAGTTATAAATGACAGCTATCGTCCAAAAATATACTGAAGTAAGGCTGCCAAGAGGACTTGAAAGCGGGGCAGAATTGCAGGAAACCGATTTCAGGAGGTAGACAGGAATTGCATTGAAAGCATAGGAAAAGAGGCAGAATGTCCACAATGATGCACTTGGCCAAAAAGGGCATATGCGTTTTTTCCTGAATATATTCAGGAAAAAACGCATACGCCCTTTTTGGCCAACCAAGCAAGCTTGCAAAGGAAATCTGCACTACAATGAAGTCTCACTTCCCCCCGGTCAAAAGGGCCATCTGAAAAAAGTGTAAAATCCAGAAAGGCAGGACAGGCCATGGAGAACTGGGAGCCTTGTTATGCTGATGGGCGGGATGTAAATTGCCAACAGACACTCGGGAGAAGTGTATGGTGTTTCCTGAAACATCTAAAAAACAAAGCAACAGAGCCTAGGGCACTTCCACTTATGGTCCTATAGCTTAGGGAAATTAAAATCAAAAAGACACAGCCACCCCAAAGTTTGGGACGCCTCTGTTTACAAGAACCTCGTTTACAGTACAAGTTCAATATCACACAAAGTGAAAAATGGATAAAGAACTTGTGGTACTTACGTACAATGCAGTATCACTCAGCAATGAAATCTATGTCATCAGGCCCGTAGCAGCATAATGAGTGGATTCAGGTACAATGATTCTAACTGAAATAAGTCACACAGAAAAAGAAACATCATAAGATATCAGTAATACACGGAATGTAAACTTGGCTACACAGGAACTGAATTACAGAACAGAACAGGGTCTCAAATTTAGAAAACCAACTTATGCTTGCTTAAGGGGAAAGGTGAGATGGGGTGCTGCATAAAACCAGAGATTGAAATGAGCACAGATAAAGTTCCTTAAGCCAAATATGGAATAGACAAGAGCTACTCCTTGCTCAACGAAATGGACTCAACACCCCATATTAAACGCCTAAGAATGTACCTGACTAGTAAGTATCTTAAAACCTATGGATTGCTATGTCTCCAAAAGAGAATCAAGCGTGTGTACGGGGGCATAAACGCAGCAGTGATAGGATTGGAGAGCTTCGGTGAGCAAATGAAGACCCTTTGAAGTCATATTGCATGGTACCCATTCCACGGGTTTCAACTACCCAGGTTTAAGGTATTCTTCCTTCAGCTAAAACATGCATGTGGAACCTAGAGTATGATCAACCATGTGATCGGGAGACGTGTTCAAATATTTCTCAGTTTTCCTCCCCTGGTACTCGGGTGAAACATTCCAGACGCTTTACTAACACTCTCCCGACTTGGAGAGTCAGTCCCTTTAACCTCCTGTTTGGCCCAGTTTGCAATTTCTGCGGAAGATGAACAGGAATAGCGAGAACCAATGAGAGACTAGCTGGAGGTGTCTGGACGGGCAAATTTAACTCTCATTTCCCACCAGGAAGAGGAAATAACCTAAGGCTCAGCGTGCCGTGCCGGAACCAGATTAGGACCTGAAGCCATCCTGCGGTGTTGCGGCCAGCTCAAAAGAAAGCGAGTTGAAGAAAGGAGCTCAGGGGCACTGTAATTCACAAACCTGCAGAGTTATAAATGACAGCTATCGTCCAAAAATATACTGAAGTAAGGCTGCCAAGAGGACTTGAAAGCGGGGCAGAATTGCAGGAAACCGATTTCAGGAGGTAGACTGGAATTGCATTGAAAGCATAGGAAAAGAGGCAGAACGTCCACAATGATGCACTTGGCCAAAAAGGGCGTATGCGTTTTTTCCTGAATATATTCAGGAAAAAACGCATACGCCCTTTTTGGCCAACCAAGCAAGCTTGCAAAGGAAATCTGCACTACAATGAAGTCTCACTTCCCCCCGGTCAAAAGGGCCATCTGAAAAAAGTGTAAAATCCAGAAAGGCAGGACAGGCCATGGAGAACTGGGAGCCTTGTTATGCTGATGGGCGGGATGTAAATTGCCAACAGACACTCGGGAGAAGTGTATGGTGTTTCCTGAAACATCTAAAAAACAAAGCAACAGAGCCTAGGGCACTTCCACTTATGGTCCTATAGCTTAGGGAAATTAAAATCAAAAAGACACAGCCACCCCAAAGTTTGGGACGCCTCTGTTTACAAGAACCTCGTTTACAGTACAAGTTCAACATCGCAGAAAGTGAAAAATGGATAAAGAAGATGTGGTATTTACTTACAAAGCAATATCACTCAACAATGAAATCTATGTCATCAGGCTCTTAGCAGCACAATGAGTGGATTCAGGTATGATGATTCTAACTGAAATAAGTCACACAGAAAAAGAAACATCATAAGATATCACTAATACACGGAATGTAAACTTGGCTACACAGGAACTGAATTACAGAACAGAACAGGGTCTCAAATTTAGAAAACCAACTTATGCTTGCTTAAGAGGAAAGGTGAGTTGGGGTGCTGCATAAAACCAGAGATTGAAATGAGCACAGATAAAGTTCCTTAAGCCAAATATGGAATAGACAAGAGCTACTCCTTGCTCAACGAAATGGACTCAACACCGCATATTAAACGCCTAAGAATGTACCTGACTAGTAAGTATCTTAAAACCTATGGATTGCTATGTCTCCGAAAGAGAATCAAGCATGTGTACAGGGGCATAAACGCAGCAGTGATAGGATTGGAGAGGTTCGGTGAGCAAATGAAGACCCTTTGAAGTCATATTGCATGGTACCCATTCCACGGGTTTCAACTACCCAGGTTTAAGGTATTCTTCCTTCAGCTAAAACATGCATGTGGAACCTAGAGTATGATCAACCATGTGATCGGGAGACGTGTTCAAATATGTCTCAGTTTTCCTCCCCTGGTACTCGGGTGCAACATTCCAGATGCTTTACTAACACTCTCCCGACTTGGAGAATCAGTCCCTTTAACCTCCTGTTTGGCCCAGTTTGCAATTTCCGCGGAAGATGAAAAGGAATAGCGAGAACCAATGAGAGACTAGCTGGAGGTGGCTGGACGGGCAAATTTAAATCTCATTTCCCACCAGGAAGAGGAAATAACCAAAGGCTCAGCGTGCCGTGCCGGAACCAGATTAGGGCCTGAAGCCATCCTGCGGTGTTGCGGCCAGGTCACAAGAAAGCGAGTTGAAGAAAGGAGCTCAGGGGCACTGTAATTCACAAACCTGCACAGTTATAAATGACAGCTATCATCCAAAAACAGACTAAAGTAAGGCTGCCAAGAGGACTTGAAAGCGGGGCAGAATTGCAGGAAACCGATTTCAGGAGGTAGACTGCAATTGCATTGAAAGCATAGGAAAAGAGGCAGAACGTCCACAATGATGCACTTGGCCAAAAAGGGCATATGCGTTTTTTCCTGAATATATTCAGGAAAAAACGCATACACACTTTTTGGCCAACCAAGCAAGCTTGCAAAGGAAATCTGCACTACAATGAAGTCTCACTTCCCCCCGGTCAAAAGGGCCATCTGCAAAAAGTGTAAAATCCAGAAAGGCAGGACAGGCCATGGAGAACTGGGAGCCTTGTTATGCTGATGGGCGGGATGTAAATTGCCAACAGACACTCGGGAGAAGTGTATGGTGTTTCCTGATGCATCTAAAAAACAAAGCAACAGAGCCTAGGGCACTTCTACTTATGGTCCTATAGCTTAGGGAAATTAAAATCAAAAAGACACAGCCACCCCAAAGTTTGGGACGCCTCTGTTTACAAGAACCTCGTTTACCGTACAAGTTCAATATCACAGAAAGTGAAAAATGGATAAAGAACTTGTGGTACTTACGTACAATGCAGTATCACTCAGCAATGAAATCTAAGTCATCAGGCCCGTAGCAGCATAATGAGTGGATTCAGGTACGATAATTCTAACTGAAATAAGTCACACAGAAAAAGAAACATCATAAGATATCCCTAATACACGGAATGTAAAGTTGGCTACACAGGAACTGAATTCCAAAACAGAACAGGGTCTCAAATTTAGAAAACCAACTTATGCTTGCTTAAGGGGAAAGGTGAGTTGGGGTGCTGCATAAAACCAGAGATTGAAATGAGCACAGATAAAGTTCCTTAAGCCAAATATGGAACAGACAAGAGCTACTCCTTGCTCAACGAAATGGACTCAACACCCCATATTAAACGCCTAAGAATGTACCTGACTAGTAAGTATCTTAAAACCTATGGATTGCTATGTCTCCGAAAGAGAATCAAGCATGTGTACAGGGGCATAAACGCAGCAGTGATAGGATTGGAGAGGTTCGGTGAGCAAATGAAGACCCTTTGAAGTCATATTGCATGGTACCCATTCCACGGGTCTCAACTCTCCAGGTTTAAGGTATTCTTCCTTCAGATAAAACATGCATGTTTAACCCAGAGTATGATCAACCGTGTGAACGAGAGACGTGTTCAAATATGTCTCAGTTTTCCTCCCCTGGTACTCGGGTGCAACATTCCAGACGCTTTACTAACACTCTCCCCACTTGGAGAGTCAGCGCCTTTAACCTCCTGTTTGGCCCAGTTTGCAATTTCTGCGGAAGATGAACAGGAATAGGGAGAACCAATGAGAGACTAGCTGGAGGTGTCTGGACGGGCAAATTTAACTCTCATTTCCCATCTGGAAGAGGAAATAACCAAAGGCTCAGCGTGCCGTGCCGGAACCAGATTAGGGCCTGAAGCCATCCTGCGGTGTTGCGGCCAGCTCAAAAGAAAGCGAGTTGAAGAAAGGAGCTCAGGGGCACTGTAATTCACAAACCTGCAGAGTTATAAATGACAGCTATCGTCGAAAAATATACTGAAGTAAGGCTGCCAAGAGGACTTGAAAGCGGGGCAGAATTGCAGGAAACCGATTTCAGGAGGTAGACTGGAATTGCATTGAAAGCATAGGAAAAGAGGCAGAACGTCCACAATAATGCACTTGGCCAAAAAGGGCGTATGCGTTTTTTCCTGAATATATTCAGGAAAAAACGCATACGCGCTTTTTGGCCAACCAAGCAAGCTTGCAAAGGAAATCTGCACTACAATGAAGTCTCACTTCCCCCCGGTCAAAAGGGCCATCTGAAAAAAGTGTAAAATCCAGAAAGGCAGGACAGGCCATGGAGAACTGGGAGCCTTGTTATGCTGATGGGCGGGATGTAAATTGCCATCAGCCACTGGGGAGAAGTGTATGGTGTTTCCTGAAACATCAAAATATCAAAGCAACAGAGCCTAGGGCACATCCACCTATGGTCCTATAGCTTAGGGAAATTAAAATCAAAAAGACACAGCCACCCCAAAGTTTGGGACGGCTCTGTTTACAAGAACCTCATTTACGGTACAAGTTCAATATCGCAGAAAGTGAAAAATGGATAAAGAAGTTGTGGTACTTACGTACAATGCAATATCACTCAGAAATGTAATCTTTGCCATCAGGCCCGTAGCAGCATAATGAGTGGATTCAGGTATGATGATTCTAACTGAAATAAGTCACACAGAAAAAGAAACATCATAAGATATCACTAATACACGGAATGTAAACTTGGCTACACAGGAACTGAATTACAAAACAGAACAGGGTCTCAAATTTAGAAAACCAACTTATGCTTGCTTAAGGGGAAAGGTGAGTTGGGGTGCTGCATAAAACCAGAGATTGAAATGAGCACAGATAAAGTTCCTTAAGCCAAATATGTAATAGACAAGAGCTACTCCTTGCTCAACGAAATGGACACAACACCCCATATTAAACGCCTAAGAATGTACGTGACTATTAAGTATCTTAAAACCTATGGATTGCTATGTCTCCGAAAGAGAATCAAGCATGTGTACAGGGGCATAAGTGCAGCAGTGATAGGATTGGAGAGGTTCGGTGAGCAAATGAAGACCCTTTGAAGTCATATTGCATGGTACCCATTCCACGGGTCTCAACTCTCCAGGTTTAAGGTATTCTTCCTTCAGCTAAAACATGAACGTGGAACCCAGAGTATGATCAACCGTGTGATCGGGAGGCGTGTTCAAATATGTCTCAGTTTTCGTCCCCTGGTACACGGGTGCAACATTCCAGACGCTTTACTAACACTCTCCCCACTTGGAGAGTCAGTGCCTTTAACCTCCTGTTTGGCCCAGTTTGCAATTTCTGCGGAAGATGAACAGGAATAGGGAGCACCAATGAGAGACTAGCTGGAGGTGTCTGGACGGGCAAATTTAACTCTCATTTCCCACCAGGAAGAGGAATTAACCGAAGGCTCAGCGTGCCATGCCAAAACCAGATTAGGGCCTGAAGCAATCCTGCGGTGTTGCGGCCAGCTCACAAGAAAGCGAGTTGAAGAAAGGAGCTCAGGGGCACTGTAATTCACAAACCTGCAGACTTATAAATGACAGCTATGGTCCAAAAATATACTGAAGTAAGGCTGCCAAGAGGACTTGAAAGCGGGGCAGAATTGCAGGAAACCGATTTCAGGAGGTAGACTGGAATTGCATTGAAAGCATAGGAAAAGAGGCAGAACGTCCACAATGATGCACTTGGCCAAAAAGGGCGTATGCGTTTTTTCCTGAATATATTCAGGAAAAAACGCATACGCCCTTTTTGGCCAACCAAGCAAGCTTGCAAAGGAAATCTGCACTATAATGAAGTCTCACGTCCCCCCGGTCAAAAGGGCCATCTGAAAAAAGTGTAAAATCCAGAAAGGCAGGACAGGCCATGGAGAACTGGGAGCCTTGTTATGCTGATGGGCGGGATGTAGATTGCCAGCAGCCACTCGGGAGAAGGGTATGGTGTTTCCAGAAATATCTAAAAAACAAAGCAACAGAGCCTAGGGCACTTCCACTTATGGTCCTATAGCTTAGGGAAATTAAAATCAAAAAGTCACAGCCACCCAAGTTTGGGACGGCTCTGTTTACAAGAACCTCGTTAACGGTACAAGTTCAATATCGCAGAAAGTGAAAAATGGATAAAGAAGTTGTGGTACTTACGTACAATGCAATATCACTCAGCAATGAAATCTATGTCATCAGGCCTGTAGCAGCATAATGAGTGGATTCAGGTATGATGATTCTAACTGAAATGAGTCACACAGAAAAAGAAACATCATAAGATATCACTAATACACGGAATGTAAACTTGGCTACACAGGAACTGAATTACAAAACAGAACAGGCTCTCAAATTTAGAAAACCAACTTATGCTTGCTTAAGGGGAAAGGTGAGTTGGGGTGTTGCATAAAACCAGAGATTGAAATGAGCACAGATAAAGTTCCTTAAGCCAAATATGTAATAGACAAGAGCTACTCCTTGCTCAATGAAATGGACTCAACACCCCATATTAAACGCCTAAGAATGTACCTGACTAGTAAGTATCTGAAAACCTATGGATTGCTATGTCTCTGAAAGAGAATCAAGCGTGTGTACAGGTGCATAAACGCAGCAGTGATAGGATTGGAGAGGTTCGGTTAGCAAATGAAGACCCTTTGAAGTCATATGGCATGGTACCCATTCCACGGGTCTCAACTCTCCAGGTTTCAGAGATTTTTCCTTCAGCTAAAACATGCATGTGGAACCCAGAGTATGATCCACCGTGTGATCGGGAGACGTGTTCAAATATGTCTCAGTTTTCGTCCCCTGGTACTCGGGTGCAACATTCCAGATGCTTTACTAACACTCTCCCAACTTGGAGAGTCACTGCCTTTAACCTCCTGTTTGGCCCAGTTTGCAATTTCTGCGGAAGATGAAGAGGAACAGGGAGGACCAATGAGAGACTAGCTGGAGGTGTCTGGACGGGCAAATTTAACTCTCATTTCCCACCAGGAAGAGGAATTAACCAAAGGCTCAGCGTGCCGTGCCGGAACCAGATTAGGGCCTGAAGCAATCCTGCGGTGTTGCGGCCAGCTCACAAGAAAGCGAGTTGAAGAAAGGAGCACAGGGGCATTGTCATTCACAAACCTGCAGAGTTATAAATGACAGCTATGGTCCAAAAATATACTGAAGTAAGGCTGCCAAGAGGACTTGAAAGCGGGGCAGAATTGCAGGAAACCGATTTCAGGAGGTAGACTGGAATTGCATTGAAAGCATAGGAAAAGAGGCAGAACGTCCACAATGATGCACTTGGCCAAAAAGGGCGTATGCGTTTTTTCCTGAATATATTCAGGAAAAAACGCATACGCCCTTTTTGGCCAACCAAGCAAGCTTGCAAAGGAAATCTGCACTACAATGAAGTCTCACTTCCCCCCGGTCAAAAAGACCATCTGAAAAAAGTGTAAATTCCAGAAAGACAGGACAGACCATGGAGACCTGGGAGCCTTTTTATGCTGATGGGTGGGATGTAAATTGCCAGCAGCCACTCGGGAGAAGTGTATGGTGTTTCCTGAAACATCTAAAAAACAAAGCAACAGAGCCTAGAGCACTTCCACTTATGGTCCTATAGCTTAGGGAAATTAAAATCAAAAAGACACAGCCACCCCAAATTTTGGGACGGCCCTGTTTACAAGAACCTTGTTCATGGTACAAGTTCAATATCGCAAAAAGAGAAAAATGGATAAAGAAGTTCTGATACTTACGTACAATGCAATATCACTCAGCAATGAAATCTATGTCATCAGGCCCATAGCAGCATAATGAGTGGATTCAGGTATGATGATTCTAACTGAAATAAGTCACACAGAAAAAGAAACATCATAAGATATCACTAATACATGGCATGTAAACTTGGCTACACAGGAACTGAATTACAAAACAGAACATGGTCTCAAATTTAGAAAACCAACTTATGCTTGCTTAAGGGGAAAGGTGAGTTGGGGTGCTGCATAAAACCAGAGATTGAAATGAGCACAGATAACGTTCCTTAAGCCAAATATGTAACAGACAAGAGCTACTCCTTGCTCAACGAAATGGACTCAACACCCCATATTAAACGCCTAAGAATGTACCTGACTAGTAAGTATCTTAAAACCTATGGATTGCTATGTCTGCGAAAGAGAATCAAGCATGTGTACAGGGGCATAAACACAACAGTGATAGGATTGGAGAGGTTCGGTGAGCAAATGAAGACCCTTTGAAATCATATTGCATGGTACCCATTCCACGGGTCACAACTCTCCAGGTTTAAGGGATTCTTCCTTCAGCTAAAACATGCATGTGGAACCCAGAGTATGATCCACCGTGTGATCGGGAGACGTGTTCAAATATGTCTCAGTTTTCCTCCCCTGGTATTTGTGGGCAACATTCCAGACGCTTTACTAACAATCTCCCTACTTAGAGAGTCAGCGCCTTTAACCTCCTGTTTGGCCCAGTTTGCAATGTCTGCGGAAGATGAACAGGAATAGGGAGAACCAATGAGAGACTAGCTGGAGGTGTCTGGACGGGCAAATTTAACTCTCATTTCCCACCAGGAAGAGGAAATAACCAAAGGCTCAGTGTGCCGTGCCGGAACCAGATTAGGGCCTGAAGCCATACTGCGGTGTTGCGGCCAGCTCACCAGAAAGCGAGTTGAAGAAAGGAGCTCAGGGGCACTGTAATTCACAAACCTGCAGAGTTATAAATGACAGCTATCATCCAAAAATATACTGAAGTAAGGCTGCCAAGAGGACTTGAAAGCGGGGCAGAATTGCAGGAAACCGATTTCAGGAGGTAGACTGGAATTGCATTGAAAGCATAGGAAAAGAGGCAGAACGTCCACAATGATGCACTTGGCCCAAAAGGGCGTATGCGTTTTTTCCTGAATATATTCAGGAAAAAAAGCATACGCCCTTTTTGGCCAACCAAGCAAACTTGCAAAGGAAATCTGCACTACAATGAAGTCTCACTTCCCCCAGGTCAAAAGGGCCATCTGAAAAAAGTGTAAAATCCAGAAAGGCAGGACAGGCCATGGAGAACTGGGAGCCTTGTTATGCTGATGGGTGGGATGTAAATTGCCAACAGACACTTGGGAGAAGTGTATGGTGTTTCCTGAAACATCTAAAAAACAAAGCAACAGAGCCTAGGGCACTTCCACTTATGGTCCTATAGCTTAGGGAAATTAAAATCAAAAAGACACAGCCACCCCAAAGTTTGGGACGCCTCTGTTTACAAGAACCTCGTTTACCGTACAAGTTCAATATCACTGAAAGTGAAAAATGGATAAAGAACTTGTGGTACTTACGTACAATGCAGTATCACTCAGCAATGAAATCTATGTCATCAGGCCCTTAGCAGCACAGTGAGTGGATTCAGGTACGATGATTCTAACTGAAATAAGTCACACAGAAAAAGAAACATCATAAGTTATCACTAATACACGGAATGTAAACTTGGCTACACAGGAACTGAATTCCAAAACAGAACAGGGTCTCAAATTTAGAAAACAAACTTATGCTTCCTTAAGGGGAAAGGTGATTTGGGGTGCTGCATAAAACCAGAGATTGAAATGAGCACAGATAAAGTTCCTTAAGCCAAATATGGAATAGAAAAGAGCTACTCCTTACTCAACGAAATGAACTCAACACCGCATATTAAACGCCTAAGAATGTACCTGACTAGTAAGTATCTTAAAACCTATGGATTGCTATGTCTCCAAAGGAGAATCAAGCGTGTATACAGGGGCATAAACGCAGCAGTGATAGGATTGGAGAGGTTCGGTGAGCAAATGAAGACCCTTTGAAGTCATATTGCATGGTACCCATTCCACGGGTCTCAACTCTCCAGGTTTAAGGTATTCTTCCTTCAGCTAAAACATGCATGTGGAACCCAGAGTATGATCAACCGTGTCAACGGGAGACGTGTTCAAATATGTCTCAGTTTTCCTCCCCTGGTACTCGGGTGCAACATTCCAGACGCTTTACTAACACTCTCCCCACTTGGAGAGTCAGCGCCTTTAACCTCCTGTTTGGACCAGTTTGCAATTTCTGTGGAAGATGAACAGGAATAGTGAGAACCAATGAGAGACTAGCTGGAGGTGTCTGGACGGGCAAATTTAACTCTCATTTCCCACCAGGAAGAGCAATTAACCAAAGGCTCAGCGTGCTGTGCCGGAACCAGATTAGGGCCTGAAGCCATCCTGCGGTGTTGCGGCCAGCTCACAAGAAAGTGAGTTGAAGAAAGGAGCTCAGTGGCACTGTAATTCACAAACCTGCAGAGTTATAAATGACACCTATCGTCCAAAAATATACTGAAGTAAGGCTGCCAAGAGGACTTGAAAGCTGGACAGAATTGCCGGAAACCGATTTCAGGAGGTAGACTGGAATTGCATTGAAAGCATAGGAAAAGAGGCAGAACGTCGACAATGATGCACTTGGCCCAAAAGGGCGTATGCGTTTTTTCCTGAATATATTCAGGAAAAAAAGCATACGCCCTTTTTGGCCAACCAAGCAAACTTGCAAAGGAAATCTGCACTACAATGAAGTCTCACTTCCCCCAGGTCAAAAGGGCCATCTGAAAAAAGTGTAAAATCCAGAAAGGCAGGACAGGCCATGGAGAACTGGGAGCCTTGTTATGCTGATGGGTGGGATGTAAATTGCCAACAGACACTTGGGAGAAGTGTATGGTGTTTCCTGAAACATCTAAAAAACAAAGCAACAGAGCCTAGGGCACTTCCACTTATGGTCCTATAGCTTAGGGAAATTAAAATCAAAAAGACACAGCCACCCCCAAAGTTTGGGACGGCTCTGTTTACAAGAACCTCGTTTATAGTACAAGTTCAACATCGCAGAAAGTGAAAAATGGATAAAGAAGTTGTGGTATTTACTTACAAAGCAATATCACTCAGCAATGAAATCTATGTCATCAGGCCCGTAGCAACATAATGAGTGGATTCAGGTACGATGATTCTAACTGAAATAACTCACACAGAAAAAGAAACATCATAAGTTATCACTAATACACGGAATGTAAACTTGGCTACACAGGAACTGAATTCCAAAACAGAATAGGGTCTCAAATTTAGAAAACAAACTTATGCTTGCTTAAGGGGAAAGGTGAGTTGGGGTGCTGCATAAAACCAGAGATTGAAATGAGCACAGATAAAGTTCCTTAAGCCAAATATGGAATAGACAAGAGCTACTCCTTGCTCAACGAAATGGACTCAACACCCCATATTAAATGCCTAAGAATCTACCTGACTAGAAAGTATCTTAAAACCTATGGATTGCTATGTGTCCAAAAGAGAATCAAGCGTGTGTACAGGGGCATAAACGCAGCAGTGATAGGATTGGAGAGGTTCGGTGAGCAAATGAAGACCCTTTGAAGTCATATTGCATGGTACCCATTCCACGGGTCTCAACTCTCCAGGTTTAAGGTATTCTTCCTTCAGCTAAAACATGCATGTGGAACCCCGAGTATGATCAACCATGTGATCGGGAGACGTGTTCAAATATGTCTCAGTTTTCGTACCCTGGTACTCGGGTGCAACTTTCCAGAGGCTTTACTAACACTCTCCCGACTTGGATAGTCATTCCCTTAACCTCCTGTTTGGCCCAGTTTGCAATTTCTGCGGAAGATGAACAGGAATAGCGAGAACAAATGAGAGACTAGCTGGAGGTGTCTGGACGGGCAAATTTAACTCTCATTTCCCACCAGGAAGAGGAATTAACCAAAGGCTCAACATGCCGTGCCGGAACCAGATTAGGGCCTGAAGCCATCCTGCGGTGTTGCGGCCAGGTCACAAGAAAGCGAGTTGAAGAAAGGAGCTCAGGGGCACTGTAATTCACAAACCTGCAGAGTTATAAATGACAGCTATCGTCCAAAAATATACTGAAGTAAGGCTGCCAAGAGGACTTGAAAGCGGGGCAGAATTGCAGGAAACCGATTTCAGGAGGTAGACTGGAATTGCATTGAAAGCATAGGAAAAGAGGCAGAACGTCCACAATGATGCACTTGGCCAAAAAGGGCGTATGCGTTTTTTCCTGAATATATTCAGGAAAAAACGCATACGCCCTTTTTGGCCAACCAAGCAAGCTTGCAAAGGAAATCTGCACTACAATGAAGTCTCACTTCCCCCCGGTCAAAAGGGTCATCTGAAAAAAGTGTAAAATCCAGAAAGGCAGGACAGGCCATGGAGAACTGGGAGCCTTGTTATGCTGATGGGCGGGATGTAAATTGCCAACAGCCACTCGGGAGAAGTGTATGGTGTTTCCTGAAACATCCAGAAAACAAAGCAACAGAGCCTAGGGCACTTCCACTTATGGTCCTATAGCTTAGGGAAATTAAAATCAAAAAGACACAGCCACCCCAAAGTTTGGGACGCCTCTGTTTACAAGAACCTCGTTTACCGTACAACTTCAATATCACAGAAAGTGAAAAATGGATAAAGAACTTGTGGTACTTACGTACAATGCAGTATCACTCAGCAATGAAATCTATGTCATCAGGCCCGTAGCAGAATAATGAGTGGATTCAGGTACGATGATTCTAACTGAAATAAGTCACACAGAAAAAGAAACATCATAAGATATCACTAATACACGGAATGTAAACTGGACTACACAGGAACTGAATTACAGAACAGAACAGGGTCTCAAATTTAGAAAACCATCTTATGCTTGCTTAAGGGGAAAGGTGAGTTGGGGTGCTGCATAAAACCAGAGATTGAAATGAGCACAGATAAAGTTCCTTAAGCCAAATATGGAATAGACAAGAGCTACTCCTTGCTCAACGAAATGGACTCAACACCCCATATTAAACGCCTAAGAATGTACCTGACTAGTAAGTATCTTAAAACCTATGGATTGCTATGTCTCCAAAAGAGAATCAAGCGTGTGTACAGGGGCATAAACGCAGCAGTGATAGGATTGGAGAGGTTCGGTGAGCAAATGAAGACCCTTTGAAGTCATATTGCATGGTACCCATTCCACGGGTTTCAACTACCCAGTTTTAAGGTATTCTTCCTTCAGCTAAAACATGCATGTGGAACCTAGAGTATGATCAACCATGTGATCGGGAGACGTGTTCAAATATGTCTCAGTTTTCGTACCCTGGTACTCGGGTGCAACATTCCAGACGCTTTACTAACACTCTCCCGACTTGGATAGTCAGTCCCTTAACCTCCTGTTTGGCCCAGTTTGCAATTTCTGCGGAAGATGAACAGGAATAGCGAGAACAAATGAGAGACTAGCTGGAGGTGTCTGGACGGGCAAATTTAACTCTCATTTCCCACCAGGAAGAGGAATTAACCAAAGGCTCAACGTGCCGTGCCGGAACCAGATTAGGGCCTGAAGCCATCCTGCGGTGTTGCGGCCAGGTCACAAGAAAGCGAGTTGAAGAAAGGAGCTCAGGGGCACTGTAATTCACAAACCTGCAGAGTTATAAATGACAGCTATCGTCCAAAAATATACTGAAGTAAGGCTGCCAAGAGGACTTGAAAGCAGGGCAGAATTGCAGGAAACCGATTTCAGGAGGTAGACTGGAATTGCATTGAAAGCATAGGAAAAGAGGCAGAACGTCCACAATGATGCACTTGGCCAAAAAGGGCGTATGCGTTTTTTCCTGAATATATTCAGGAAAAAACGCATACGCCCTTTTTGGCCAACCAAGGAAGCTTGCAAAGGAAATCTGCACTACAATGAAGTCTCACTTCCCCCCGGTCAAAAGGGCCATCTGAAAAAAGTGTAAAATCCAGAAAGGCAGGACAGGCCATGGAGAACTGGGAGCCTTGTTATGCTGATGTGCGGGATGTAAATTGCCAACAGCCACTCGGGAGAAGTGTATGGTGTTTCCTGAAACATCCAGAAAACAAAGCAACAGAGCCTAGGGCTCTTCCACTTATGGTCCTATAGCTTAGGGAAATTAAAATCAAAAAGACACAGCCACCCCAAAGTTTGGGACGCCTCTGTTTACAAGAACCTCGTTTACCGTACAAGTTCAATATCACAGAAAGTGAAAAATGGATAAAGAACTTGTGGTACTTATGTACAATGCAGTATCACTCAGCAATGAAATCTATGTCATCAGGCCCGTAGCAGAATAATGAGTGGATTCAGGTACGATGATTCTAACTGAAATAAGTCACACAGAAAAAGAAACATCATAAGATATCACTAATACACGGAATGTAAACTGGACTACACAGGAACTGAATTACAGAACAGAACAGGGTCTCAAATTTAGAAAATCAACTTATGCTTGCTTAAGGGGAAAGGTGAGTTGGGGTGCTGCATAAAACCAGAAATGGAAATGAGCACAGATAAAGTTCCTTAAGCCAAATATGGAATAGACAAGAGCTACTCCTTGCTCAACGAAATGGACTCAACACCCCATATTAAACGCCTAAGAATGTACCTGACTAGTAAGTATCTTAAAACCTATGGATTGCTATGTCTCCAAAAGAGAATCAAGCGTGTGTACAGGGGCATAAACGCAGCAGTGATAGGATTGGAGAGGTTCGGTGAGCAAATGAAGACCCTTTGAAGTCATATTGCATGGTACCCATTCCACGGGTTTCAACTACCCAGTTTTAAGGTATTCTTCCTTCAGCTAAAACATGCATGTGGAACCTAGAGTATGATCAACCATGTGATCGGGAGACGTGTTCAAATATGTCTCAGTTTTCGTACCCTGGTACTCGGGTGCAACATTCCAGACGCTTTACTAACACTCTCCCGACTTGGAGAGTCAGTCCCTTAACCTCCTGTTTGGCCCAGTTTGCAATTTCTGCGGAAGATGAACAGGAATAGCGAGAACAAATGAGAGACTAGCTGGAGGTGTCTGGACGGGCAAATTTAACTCTCATTTCCCACCAGGAAGAGGAATTAACCAAAGGCTCAACGTGCCGTGCCGGAACCAGATTAGGGCCTGAAGCCATCCTGCGGTGTTGCGGCCAGGTCACAAGAAAGCGAGTTGAAGAAAGGAGCTCAGGGGCACTGTAATTCACAAACCTGCAGAGTTATAAATGACAGCTATCGTCCAAAAATATACTGAAGTAAGGCTGCCAAGAGGACTTGAAAGCGGGGCAGAATTGCAGGAAACCGATTTCAGGAGGTAGACTGGAATTGCATTGAAAGCATAGGAAAAGAGGCAGAACGTCCACAATGATGCACTTGGCCAAAAAGGGCGTATGCGTTTTTTCCTGAATATATTCAGGAAAAAACGCATACGCCCTTTTTGGCCAACCAAGCAAGCTTGCAAAGGAAATCTGCACTACAATGAAGTCTCACTTCCCCCCGGTCAAAAGGGCCATCTGAAAAAAGTGTAAAATCCAGAAAGGCAGGACAGGCCATGGAGAACTGGGAGCCTTGTTATGCTGATGGGCGGGATGTAAATTGCCAACAGACACTCGGGAGAAGTGTATGGTGTTTCCTGAAACATCTACAAAACAAAGCAACAGAGCCTAGGGCACTTCCACTTATGGTCCTATAGCTTAGGGAAATTAAAATCAAAAAGACACAGCCACCCCAAAGTTTGGGACGCCTCTGTTTACAAGAACCTCCTTTACCATACAAGTTCAATATCACAGAAAGTGAAAAATGGATAAAGAACTTGTGGTACTTATGTACAATGCAGTATCACTCAGCAATGAAATCTATGTCATCAGGCCCATAGCAGCATAATGAGTGGATTCAGGTACGATGATTCTAACTGAAATAAGTCACACAGAAAAAGAAACATCATAAGATATCAGTAATACACGGAATGTAAACTTGGCTACACAGGAACTGAATTACAGAACAGAACAGGGTCTCAAATTTAGAAAACCATCTTATGCTTGCTTAAGGGGAAAGGTGAGTTGGGGTGCTGCATAAAACCAGAGATTGAAATGAGCACACATAAAGTTCCTTAAGCCAAATATGGAATAGACAAGAGCTACTTCTTGCTCAACGAAATGGACTCAACACCCCATATGAAACGCCTAAGAATGTACCTGACTAGTAAGTATCTTAAAACCTATGGATTGCTATGTCTCCAAAAGAGAATCAAGCGTGTGTACAGGGGCATAAACGCAGCAGTGATAGGATTGGTGAGGATCGATGAGCAAATGAAGACCCTTTGAAGTCATATTGCATGGTACCCATTCCACGGGTTTCAACTACCCAGGTTTAAGTTATTCTTCATTCAGCTAAAACATGCATGTGGAACCTAGAGTATGATCAACCATGTGATCGGGAGACGTGTTCAAATATGTCTCAGTTTTCGTCCCCTGGTACTCGGGTGCAACATTCCAGATGCTTTACTAACAGTCTCCCGAATTGGAGAGTCAGTCCGTTTAACCTCCTGTTTGGCCCAGTTTGCAATTTCTGCGGAAGATGAACAGGAATAGGGAGAACCAATGAGAGACTAGCTGGAGGTGTCTGGACGGGCAAATTTAACTCTCATTTCCCAGCAGGAAGAGGAATTAACCAAAGGCTCAGCGTGCCGTGCCGGAACCAGATTAGGGCCTGAAGCCATCCTGCGGTGTTGCGGCCATCTCACAAGAAAGCGAGTTGAAGAAAGGAGCTCAGGGGCACTGTAATTCACAAATCTGCAGAGTTATAAATGACAGCTATCATCCAAAAATATACTGAAGTAAGGCTGCCAAGAGGACTTGAAAGCGGGGCAGAATTGCAGGAAACCGATTTCAGGAGGTAGACTGGAATTGCATTGAAAGCATAGGAAAAGAGGCAGAACGTCCACAATGATGCACTTGGCCAAAAAGGGCGTATGCGTTTTTTCCTGAATATATTCAGGAAAAAACGCATACGCCCTTTTTTGCCAACCAAGCAAGCTTGCAAAGGAAATCTGCACTACAATGAAGTCTCACTTCCCCCCGGTCAAAAGGGCCATCTGAAAAAAGTGTAAAATCCAGAAAGGCAGGACAGGCCATGGAGAACTGGGAGCCTCGTTATGCTGATGGGCGGGATGTAAATTGCCAACAGACACTCGGGAGAAGTGTATGGTGTTTCCTGAAACATCTAAAAAACAAAGCAACAGAGCCTAGGGCACTTCCACTTATGGTCCTATAGCTTAGGGAAATTAAAATCAAAAAGACACAGCCACCCCAAAGTTTGGGACGCCTCTGTTTACAAGAACCTCGTTTACCATACAAGTTCAATATCACAGAAAGTGAAAAATGGATAAAGAACTTGTGGTACTTATTTACAATGCAGTATCACTCAGCAATGAAATCTATGTCATCAGGCCCGTAGCAGCATAATGAGTGGATTCAGGTACGATGATTCTAACTGAAATAAGTCACACAGAAAAAGAAACATCATAAGATATCAGTAATACACGGAATGTAAACTTGGCTACACAGGAACTGAATTACAGAACAGAACAGGGTCTCAAATTTAGAAAACCATCTTATGCTTGCTTATGGGGAAAGGTGAGTTGGGGTGCTGCATAAAACCAGAGATTGAAATGAGCACAGATAAAGTTCCTTAAGCCAAATATGGAATAGACAAGAGCTACTCCTTGCTCAACGAAATGGACTCAACACCGCATATTAAACGCCTAAGTATGTACCTGACTAGTAAGTATCTTCAAACCTATGGATTGCTATGTCTCCAAAAGAGAATCAAGCGTGTGTACAGGGGCATAAACGCAGCAGTGATAGGATTGGAGAGGTTCGGTGAGCAAATGAAGACCCTTTAAAGTCATATTGCATCGTACCCATTCCACGGGTTTCAACTACCCAGGTTTAAGTTATTCTTCATTCAGCTAAAACATGCATGTGGAACCTAGAGTATGATCAACCATGTGATCGGGAGACGTGTTCAAATATGTCTCAGTTTTCGTCCCCTGGTACTCGGGTGCAACATTCCAGATGCTTTACTAACAGTCTCCCGAATTGGAGAGTCAGTCCGTTTAACCTCCTGTTTGGCCCAGTTTCCAATTTCTGCGGAAGATGAACAGGAATAGGGAGAACCAATGAGAGACTAGCTGGAGGTTTCTGGACGGGAAATTTAACTCTCATTTCCCAGCAGGAAGAGGAATTAACCAAAGGCTCAGCGTGCCGTGCCGGAACCAGATTAGGGCCTGAAGCCATCCTGCGGTGTTGCGGCCATCTCACAAGAAAGCGAGTTGAAGAAAGGAGCTCAGGGGCACTGTAATTCACAAATCTGCAGAGTTATAAATGACAGCTATCGTCCAAAAATATACTGAAGTAAGGCTGCCAAGAGGACTTGAAAGCGGGGCAGAATTGCAGGAAACCGATTTCAGGAGGTAGACTGGAATTGCATTGAAAGCATAGGAAAAGAGGCAGAACGTCCACAATGATGCACTTGGCCAAAAAGGGCGTATGCGTTTTTTCCTGAATATATTCAGGAAAAAACGCATACGCCCTTTTTGGCCAACCAAGCAAGCTTGCAAAGGAAATCTGCACTACAATGAAGTCTCACTTCCCCCCGGTCAAAAGGGCCATCTGAAAAAAGTGTAAAATCCAGAAAGGCAGGACAGGCCATGGAGAACTGGGAGCCTTGTTATGCTGATGGGAGGAATGTAAATTGCCAACAGCCACTCCGAAGAAGTGTATGGTGTTTCCTGAAACATCTACAAAACAAAGCAACAGAGCCTAGGGCACTTCCACTTATGGTCCTATAGCTTAGGGAAATTAAAATCAAAAAGACACAGCCACCCCAAAGTTTGGGACGCATCTGTTTACAAGATCCTTGTTTACAGTACATGTTCAACATCGCAGAAAGTGAAAAATGGATAAAGAAGTTGTATTTACTTACAAAGCAATATCACTCAGCAATGAAATCTATGTCATCAGGCCCTTAGCAGCACAATGAGTGGATTCAGGTATGATGATTCTAACTGAAATAAGTCACACATAAAAAGAAACATCATAAGATATCAGTAATACACGGAATGTAAACTTGGCTACACAGGAACTGAATTACAGAACAGAACAGGGTCTCAAATTTAGAAAACCAACTTCTGCTTGCTTAAGGGGAAAGGTGAGTTGGGGTGCTGCATAAAACCAGAGATTGAAATGAGCACAGATAAAGTTCCTGAAGCCAAATACGGAATAGACAAGAGCTACTCCTTGCTCAAAGAAATGGACTCAACACCGCATATTAAACGCCTAAGAATGTACCTGACTAGTAAGTATCTTAAAACCTATGGATTGCTATGTCTCCGAAAGAGAATCAAGCATGTGTACAGGGGCATAAACGCAGCAGTGATAGGATTGGTGAGGTTCGATGAGCAAATGAAGACCCTTTGAAGTCATATTGCATGGTACCCATTCCACGGGTTTCAACTACCCAGGTTTAAGTTATTCTTCATTCAGCTAAAACATGCATGTGGAACCTAGAGTATGATCAACCATGTGATCGGGAGACGTGTTCAAATATGTCTCAGTTTTCGTCCCCTGGTACTCGGGTGCAACATTCCAGATGCTTTACTAACAGTCTCCCGAATTGGAGAGTCAGTCCGTTTAACCTCCTGTTTGGCCCAGTTTGCAATTTCTGCGGAAGATGAACAGGAATAGGGAGAACCAATGAGAGACTAGCTGGAGGTGTCTGGACGGGCAAATTTAACTCTCATTTCCCAGCAGGAAGAGGAATTAACCAAAGGCTCAGCGTGCCGTGCCGGAACCAGATTAGGGCCTGAAGCCATCCTGCGGTGTTGCGGCCATCTCACAAGAAAGCGAGTTGAAGAAAGGAGCTCAGGGGCACTGTAATTCACAAATCTGCAGAGTTATAAATGACAGCTATCATCCAAAAATATACTGAAGTAAGGCTGCCAAGAGGACTTGAAAGCGGGGCAGAATTGCAGGAAACCGATTTCAGGAGGTAGACTGGAATTGCATTGAAAGCATAGGAAAAGAGGCAGAACGTCCACAATGATGCACTTGGCCAAAAAGGGCGTATGCGTTTTTTCCTGAATATATTCAGGAAAAAACGCATACGCCCTTTTTTGCCAACCAAGCAAGCTTGCAAAGGAAATCTGCACTACAATGAAGTCTCACTTCCCCCCGGTCAAAAGGGCCATCTGAAAAAAGTGTAAAATCCAGAAAGGCAGGACAGGCCATGGAGAACTGGGAGCCTCGTTATGCTGATGGGCGGGATGTAAATTGCCAACAGACACTCGGGAGAAGTGTATGGTGTTTCCTGAAACATCTAAAAAACAAAGCAACAGAGCCTAGCGCACTTCCACTTATGGTCCTATAGCTTAGGGAAATTAAAATCAAAAAGACACAGCTACCCCAAAGTTTGGGACGCCTCTGTTTACAAGAACCTCGTTTACCATACAAGTTCAATATCACAGAAAGTGAAAAATGGATAAAGAACTTGTGGTACTTATTTACAATGCAGTATCACTCAGCAATGAAATCTATGTCATCAGGCCCGTAGCAGCATAATGAGTGGATTCAGGTACGATGATTCTAACTGAAATAAGTCACACAGAAAAAGAAACATCATAAGATATCAGTAATACACGGAATGTAAACTTGGCTACACAGGAACTGAATTACAGAACAGAACAGGGTCTCAAATTTAGAAAACCATCTTATGCTTGCTTAAGGGGAAAGGTGAGTTGGGGTGCTGCATAAAACCAGAGATTGAAATGAGCACAGATAAAGTTCCTTAAGCCAAATATGGAATAGACAAGAGCTACTCCTTGCTCAACGAAATGGACTCAACACCCCATATTCAACGCCTAGGAATATACCTGCCTAGTAAGAATTATAAAAGCAATGGATTTATATATCTCTGTACGAGAATCAAGAGTGTGTACAGCGGCATTAAAGCAGTGAAAATCAGCTAAATCCCGTATTAAAAATAAATTTCTTAAACAAAACACAATGACAGTGAAATAGAGAGCAATACTTAAGTAATTCATTCAAGGCTTCTGATGCAACCTGCATTTACCATATCTACACCCAGAGCTGGGTGACACATAAGGCTGGACACTTGGGGCTCATAAGATTGGTGAGGTTCGGTGAGCAAATGCAGACCCTTTGAAGTCATATTTCATGGTACCCATTCCATGGGTCTCAACTCTCCAGGTTTAAGGGATTCTTCCTTCAGCTAAAACATGCATGTGGAACCCAGAGTATGATCCACCGTGTGATCGAGAAACGTGTTCAAATGTGTCTCACTTTTCGTTCCCTGGTACTTGGGTGCAACATTCCAGACGCTTTACTAACACTCTCCCGACTTGGAGAGTCAGTCCCTTTAACCTCCTGTTTGGCCCAGTTTGCAATTTCTGCGGAAGATGAACAGGAATAGGGAGAACCAATGAGAGACTAGCTGGAGGTGTCTGGACGGGCAAATTTAACTCTCATTTCCCACAGGGAAGAGGAATAATCCAAAGGCTCAGCATGCCGTGCCGGAACCAGATTAGGGCCTGAAGCAATCCTGCGGTGTTGTGGCCAGCTCAAAAGAAAGCGAGTTGAAGAAAGGAGCTCAGGGGCACTGTAATTCACAAATCTGCAGATTTATAAATGACAGCTATTGTCCGAAAATATACTGAAGTAGGGCTGCCAAGAGGACTTGAATGCGGGGCAGAATTGCAGGAAACCGATTTCAGGAGGAATCGGAATTGGATTGCATTTAAAACACAGGAAAAGAGGAAGAACGTCCACAATGATGCACTTGACCAAAAAGGGCGTATGTGTTTTTTCCTGAATATATTCAGGAAAAAACTCATACGCCCTTTTTGGCCAACCAAGCAAGCTTGCAAAGGAAATCTGCACTACAATGAAGTCTCACTTCCCCCCGGTCTAAAGGGCCATCTGAAAAAAGTGTAAAATCCAGAAAGGCAGAACAGGCCATGGAGAACTGGGAGCCTTGTTATGCTGATGGGCGGGATGTAAATTACCAACAGCCACTCTGTAGAAGTGTATGGTGTTTCCTGAAACATCTAAAAAACAAAGCAACAGAGCCTAGGGCACTTCCACTTATGGTCCTATAGTTTAGGGAAATTAAAATCAAAAAGACACAGCCACCCCAAAATTTGGGATGGCTCTTTTTACAGGAATCTCTTCTGCGGCACAAGTTAAATATCCCAGAGAGCAAATAATGGATAAAGAAGTTGCGGTACTTATGTACAACAGAATACCATCAGCAATGAAATCTATGTCACCAGGCCCGTACCAGCATAATGAGTGGATTGAGGCACGATGATTCTAAGTGAAAGAAGTCACACAGAAAAAGAAACATCATAAGGTATCACTAATACACGGAATGTGAACTTGGCTACACATGAACTGAATTACAAAACAGAACAGGGTCTCAAATTTAGAAAACCAACTTATGCTTGCTTAAAGGGGAAGGTGAGTTGGGGTGCTGCATAAAAGCAGAGTTTGAAATTAGCACAGATACCGTTCCATAAGCCAAATATGTAATAGACAAGACCTACCCCTTGCTCAACGAAATGGATTCAACAATGAGGTATCACCTCACACCTGGTAGAATAGGCATCATAGAAAATCTACAAACAAAAAATGCTGGAAAGGGTGTGGAGAAAAAGAACCCTCTTCCACTATTGTTGGGAATATAAATTGATACAGTCATTATGGAGAACAATATGGAATTTCTTAAGAAACTAACAATAGAATTACCATATGATACAGCAATCCCAGTACTGGACATATACCCAGACAAAACCATAAATCAAAAAGAGTCATTCACCGCAATGTTCATTGCATCACTATTTACAATATCGAGGTAATGGAAGCAACCTAAATGCCCACAGACAGACGAATGCATAAAGCTGTGGTACATATATAAAATGGAATATTACTAAGCCATGAAAAGGAATGAAATTGGGTCATTTGTAGAGATGTCGATGGATCTAGAGACTGTCATACAGAGTGAAGTAAGTCAGAAAGAGAAAAACAAATCTTGTATATTCATGCATATATGTGGAACCTAGAAAAACTGTGCAGATTAACCATTTTGCAAGGCATAAATAGAGCAAACGTATGGACAACAAGGGGGGAAAGCTGTTGGGGGGGTGGTGGTGGGAGGAGTTGAGAGACTGGGATTGGCATGTATACATTTATATGTATAAAATAGATAACCAATAAGAACCTGCTGTATAAAAATATAAAATAAAATTCAAAATTATAAAGAAATAAAATTTAAAAAATAAAACAGAAAAAACAATTATTCCCTGCACATACATGTATTTATATGAATAAATTATTTCCATGCTTATATCTGTAAATACAAAAAAGAGGAATAAAATCTACCTTGAACCAAAAACGAAAAAGAGAAAAAAACACAGAACCCACCAGTTACACAGAGGAAAACCGTATCAGGGCACTTGCTCCAGTTGTAAACAATTCTGAAGTTGGTCAGTGGTGGGGAATCGTCTCCCATTCAGCCAGCAGCCCCCACGCAACAAGCGTCCTCATTGCAAAGCTGGGGCACCGTGCCGAGGCATCTGTGAGTAAACGTGAGCTGAGCCCCAGGCCAGTTGCTGCTGAACTATTCCCACCCGTCCCAGGTAAAACACCTGAATATATACAAGGACTTGAAAGCCTAGAGGAAGGGCCATAGAGCCACATGAGTGACAGCATGCCGGCCGACTTGGTGCCTGCAGGCCAGCCAGGATGGTCCTGGCCCTGGGTGCTCTTCTGGAAGATTTCCATTTCCCTGCCTGAGATACCCGTCCTGTCCCTGCCCCCACTGCTTTTTTCCTTCCTCACCTCTGCCCAGGGAGAAATTCCAGCAGCAGGTATGGGTGACACATCCTCTTCTTTAGCAGGTGGCAGCCTGGCAACTGCTGCAGAAAGTCCAGCAGAGCCCCACTCACACTGGGCCACCCACAAAGCCGTGGCCTCTCACTCCCTCTCACCAGCCCAGCCCCGAGACTGCTGACAGGGCAGAGAAAATGGTGTCAGGCACGGCTGCAGGGGCTCTTGCTGCCTGGAGTGGTATTTATATTGATCTCAACCCAGGCACACCTGGGGAGGGCTGGCCGGCACGGTAAGGCTGCCCAGGTCAGCCAATCATCACCCCTCAGGGGCTCACAGTTGCAGAAAATGGAACTTGCTGAACCGGCCAGGTCCAAGGAACAGGTGTGGGCTCCTGAGAGTCAGGATAGACAAGGGGCTGCAGCTTTGGCTTGTTTTCTAATCATTTTATCTGGCCCATGAGTGGGAGACAACTTCAAGAAAACCCTCTCCTAATGAGAGGAACCCAGGAGTCAGGGAGAGGAGGGGTGGGTGGTGGTTGGAGACAGAGGCCTGGTGCCCCGGGTGCAGTGGAAGTCTCTGGAAGACCAGGTGGAGGGAGGCCTCACGGAGTGATGCCCAGGGTCACAGACCTGTCGCAGCTGCTGTTTGTTAGTTCAAGTCCTGCTCTGAGGTGCTCTGTGTCAGCTCTGAGCGACAGGTGAGCTGGGGGTGCTCTGCAATGAGGGCTATGTGCACGGTTCCTGTGTGCCCAGCCCTGCCACGGTACCTGCAAGGGTAGCTCTGTATCCTGGGAGGTGCCTGACCACGAGAGCCCCGTGGGCTGGGGTGGGGGTGGGGTACCTGCCCAGGTGAGCTCCATATTCTGGGATTGGTCTGACCACGAGAGCCCCATGGGCTGCTGGGGACCTGGTAAAGGATGTCAGGACAGTCAGTGAAGCCACCGAGGATATACCTCCAGTTGCTCCTAATTCCTACACCCTGCTGGTCATTCTACCAACCACCAGGACATGGTATTCTGTATTAGTCTTCAATGATGCCTTCTTTTGTATTCCATTAGTCCCAGAGTCACAAGAAATTTTGGCTTGTGAGTGGCAGGACTCAACATACAACTAAAACAATACTTCCGGGCCGTCTGGACCCAAGGGTGCAAAAATTCCCACACCGTCTTTGGGGAAAGCTTAGCTAAAGACCTAAAAGTTCTACCTCTGGAAAAGGAAACCCTCCTTCAATATGCAGATGACATTCTGATAGCCAGCCCTACTAAGGAGGCCTCTGAACTACCAAGCCAATAAAGGATAGAAGTTGTCCAAGAAAAAGCTCAAATATCACAGACTGCGGTGACCTGCCTGGGCTTCATTCTCACAGAAGGTCAGAGAAGCCCATCCCAGGAAAGGGAAGAAACCATTTTCAGCCTTACCCCTTTCTAAAACTAGAAGACAGCTTAGGGGTTCCTGGGGAGGCCAGGGTTTGCTGCTTCTGGATCCCTAACTACAGTCTACTAGCTGGGCCTCTATATGAAACACTGAAAGGAAAAGATGATGATCCTTTTGAATAGAATCCAGAAGTGGCCTTTCAAGAATGGAAAGAGCAGTCAATTCAGACCCTTGCCCTGGAACTCCCTAATTTAGCTAAACCCTTTGACCTTTACATTCCCGGTGAAAGGTGAATCGCCATTGGAGAATTAGTGCAAAAACTGGGACCACTTGAAATGGAACAATGCAAGAATGCCATCCAGGTAGGATAAACTACGGTCACTAAGGGGCTTGGCCCACTGCCACATCTGGCCAAGATACTGGCGGTATCTAAAAACCTGGAAATCAGCAGCCCAAAAGTCCACCTCCCTCCTAAGGGAAAAGGACCCCACGTGGTGATCCTAACCACCAACCATGCCCTGAAGTTGCAGGGTTCGCTCCGTGGGCACACCGACCTCGAGTGAGGAGGCCCTCCAACTCCAACATCCAGAGAGATAACCGGGGGCAACAGGGCACCATGACGACTCGTGTGAACATCACTTGACCTGGAGTTTCTCTCATAAAACAACAAGAGTGTGTCCCAAAAGAGTAGACTACTGCTTGCAGGACTTACTGCACCCAGCGGGGAGCTAATAATCTTGGCGGGGGAACAGTATACCACACTGTCACCATAGAAAAGCCTACAGACACCGTGATGATGGTGGCCAATAAGACCGGCTGAACTCCTGTTTACTTCAAAAGGCTGTTGACTCAGTAGCCATCATGGTCCTTATCACCACTGACCCTGGACTGTCTGGGAGTTGAGCGGGCAGGGCTCTGACACCTGGTGCTGTTTGTACGTTAATTCAGGGGCCTAATTGAAGAAAGCGCAGACTACTGGTCAGAGCATCTAGGCTGGCAGAAACGGTCAGCCTAAGGTGGCCGAACAAATGTGGGGCGGGGTGAAACCGGCCCCCACAGCGTCTCTGCACATCTCTTTCCTGGACCCTTAAAGGTCATTAGAATCTATAACACTTCCAATGCTGGTGCTCAGGTGGACGAGCAGGGAGGCAGGGGTCCTGGGGACAATCAACGTCACCGGGAGGCTGCTGGGGAGAAGCTCTGACCCTCGCCCCAGGGTATGAGGGCTCCCAACTCAGCACTCAGCAGTTACAGAAGAAAGGTCTGCACCCTCAGCACTCCAAGAATGAGGAACGGGACAAAAGGCAGAGGAGGGGTTTGTCCCCAGCAAAGCCCATTAAAAATCCCTGGGAGATAAACATAGAATCTGGGCAATAAAGTCAAGTCTAGCCTTTTTTATCCTTTGTGCTTTGTCTAATTTCACGTGCTCCTAGGGTCCCGCATGCAGAGGTTCCACACCCGGCACTTCAGACCAGATTTCCTAGTGCAGAATGGCTGGGTCGACACCTCAGCTCCTGGGGTCCAGTGCAGACTCCACGATATAGAGCCTGAGCTACAGCCAACCCGGCCCTCGAGAGCTCCGCCGCCTCCCTCCCTCCCACTGACTCTGACAGGATCTCTACACAGCAGCCCAGCCCACAGCCCACGGGGTAGTGCATGCTCTCACCTCTCCATTCTCTGATCAAAATATAAAGTTTCCTTTGCTTGTGAACCAAACTCAGTCTCGATCTGTTGGCCCCAATGACACTGGGCAGGGGGACACTTGTTGGGGTCCACTCTGGAGGATCAGTAACAGAAATTGAGACTATTGTAACCTCAATGAACAGATGTGTGAGCCAAACTGTAGTTAACATAGAACAGTGTATAAGGCTCGGGTAAAATAAGATGTTTCTAACACTTCCATTTGATATTTCCATCACTTTTTATAAGCAAGTTCAGTGAAAAGGTTTGTCTTATTTGTCAGGTCAATATTAGAGAAACGAAGTGATTTCTTTCCAAGGATGTACATCTAATAATCTTGGTTAAACCTTCAATCTTGTTTTAAATGCTTTTCCATTGAAAATGATACCTCTCTTTCAGCTCCCCCATTTCTGAGAAGTATAAAATCTTATAATTTATTATTACCAAAGGGGAAAGGTGGGAGGAGGGATAAATTAACAGTTTGGAATTAACACATACACACTGCTATGTATAAAATAGATCATCAACAAGGAACTACTGTATAGCACAGGGAACTACACTCAACATTTTGCAATAACCTATAAGGGGAAATAATCTGAAAAAGAATAGATATTTTTATTGACATCATCTATCAATGATAGTTAAAGTGTAGCCTAAGGGAAGCTGGTGGTGAGTGCTTCTGACCCTGAAGACTTCAATCATCTAAAGTTTGGACTCTGCCTACTTCCCAAGGCCCTTAATGAACATATGTGTAGCCGTAGCTTAAAAACTTCCCCAGTTTGGGTTTCGGGGAGACACTGATTTTGAAAAAGCCCTGGTGTTCTCCTTACATGAATGGGACTCTTCCTACTGCTAAAACATGTCTGTCACACCCAGAGGATGGTATACCGTCTGATCGGGAAGAGTTTGGAAAAGGCATCTCATCTCCTCATCTCCTGGTGCTCGGGTTCACCCCTCCAGCGTCTTTACTAACAGTCTCCCCACTTGGAGATGTCAGCACTGTCAACATCCTGTTGCGTACAGTTTGGAATTTGTCCAGAGGATGAAGCGGAAGGATGAGGAACAATGAGAGACAAGTCCTAGGTGTTCAGACAGGCACATGTCACTCTAATTTCCAATCAGGAAGACGAATTGACCAAAGGCTAGGGTTGCCCATGGAAACAGTATAGGGCTTGAGGAAATCCCGCTGCTTTGTGGCCAGTTCCCATAAACACAAGTTGAACAATGGAACTCAGGGGCAGTAAAATTCACAAAACTGCAGAGTTGAAAATATCCATCACTGAAAAATGTCTTGAGGAAAGTCAGAGAAAAGGACTTGTAAGCAAGGGAGAATGGCAGGAAAGGGATTTGAGGAGGTAGAAAGGACTCGCCATTAAGCACAAGAAAAGGAGCTGAACATTGCCAACATTGCAGTTGGCCAAAAAGGGTGCATGCGTTTTTTTCTGTATATATTCAAGAAAAGGGCATACACTTTTTTAGCCAACCAAACAGGTGGGCACTGGAAGTCAATACTACAAAAGATATCACTTCGCATCAGTCAGAAGAGCCATCCTCATAAAGCGTAAACAACAGAAATGCAGGACAGGGCAACGAGAAGAGGGAGCCCTGTGAGACTTATAGTGGAAATGTATATTGCCAACGGCCATTCTGGAAAAGTGTATTGTGTTTACTAAAGCATCTAAAAAATGAGCTACAGAGCATAGGGCACTTGCACTCATGGGCGTATATCTTGGGAAAAACAAAAATCGAGAGGACACAGTCACCCCAATGTTTACCCCCTCTCTGTTTAAAAGATCCTCGACTAGGATATAACTTAAATGTCTCTGGAGGGAAAAAATGGATAGAGATGTGGTACTTAGGTAGAGTGGAATATTATTCAGCCTGGAAATCAATGAAATATGGCCAGTTGTAACAACTCCGGAGGAGTTACGTATGATCATTCTAAGTGACAGAATTCAAAAAGAAAAAGACACATATCATAAGATATCACTTAAAGGTGGAATCCAAAATGGCTACACATGAAATAAATTACAAAACAAAAACATAGTCAAATATGTAGAAAACACGCATAAGGCTGCTAAACGGGAAAGGTGGGGAGGGGTGAGGCATCATCCAGGAGGTTGAAATTAGCAAAGATACCATTCCAAATACCAAACTGATAATCAACAAGGCCTACACGGTAGCTAAAAGAACTGCACTCAGCACACTCAAGTCACCGGAAAAGAATATATACGACTGGTAAGAATCTGAAAAAGAATTTATTGATGACTCTCTGTACGTGAATCAAGTGGATGTACAGCAGCAAGAAACAGAGCTTTGAAAATCAGCTGTAACCAATATAGTAATAAATTGAAAAAAATAAACGACAGAGAGACAGAGAAAACCTCTTACAACTTTTCCTCAGGGACGGTGATGCAACATGGATTGAACACATCTAGACCCACAGCAGGATGAGACATAAGGCTGGAAACTGTTTGCGCTAAGAGAAATGTGAGGTTGGGTGAGGAAATGCACACCCTTTAAAGTAATACTACCTGGTACCCATTCAATGGGTCCCAAATCTGCAGGTTCAAGGGATCTTCCTACAGCTAAAACATGCATGGAAAACCCAGAGGACTGTACACCATGTGATCGGGAGATGTGTCTAAAATGCACCTCATTTATCCTCTCCTGGTGCTCCTGTTCACCATTCCAGCCACGTTACTTAGAATCTCCCCACTTGGAGAATCAGCACAGTTAAACTTTTGTTTCACACATTTTGCAAATTGTGAGGAGGATGAACGGGAAGAGGGGGAACCAATGAGAGAATAGTTGTAGGGGTTTGGACGGGCACATATCACTCTAATTTCCCATTAAGAATAAGAATTAAAGAAAGGCTCAGCCTGCCTCGCCGGAGCCAAAATAGGGCCTGAAGCAATCCTGTGGGTTTGTGGCCAGCTCACAAAAGAGCAACTTAAAAAATGGAGCTCAGGGTCACTGCAATTCACAAACCTGCAGAGTTATAAATGAAAACTAATGTCCAAAAATATGTTGAGGTAAGGCAAAGAAGAGGATCTGAATGCAAGACAGAATTGCAAGAAACAGATTTCAAGAGATAGATTGGACTCATCTTTAATGCACATGAAAAGCGGCAGACTTTCGACAATGATGCAGTTGGCCCAAAAGGGCGTATGCGTTTTTTCCTGATTATATCCAGGAAAAAACGCATACGCACTTTATGGGCAACGAAGCAAGCAAGCAATGCAAATGTGCACAACAAAGAAGTCTCACTTCCCACCGGTCAAAAGGGCCATCCTAAAAAACTGTAAAAACCAGAAATGCAGGACAGGCCATGGAGAACAGGGAGCCTTTATACGCTGATGGGCAGTGTGTGAACTGCCGAGAGCCACTCTGGAGAAGTGTATGGTGGTTCCTAAATCATCTAAAAAACAGAGCTACAGAGCATAGGACACTTCCAATCATGGGAGTATATCTAGGGAAGTCTAAAAATCAACAAGACACAAGCACACCACAGTTTAGGGCTACTCTGTTTACAAGAACCTCAACTTCAGTACACCTTAAATATCCCAGGAAAGAGAACAATGGATAAAGAAGATGTGGTACTTATGTACAATGGAATATCTCTTCACCATGAAATCAATGTAATAAGGCTAGTAGAAGGATAAAGAGTGGATTTAGGTCCGATAATACTACTTGAAATAAGTCAAACAGAAAAAGAAACATATCATAAGATATCACTTATAGAGGGAGGGTAAATATGGCTGCACAAGAAATGAATTACAGAACAGAACAGTGTCTCACATTTAGAAAACACACTTATGTCAGCTTAAGGGGAAAGGAGAGGTGGGGTGATGCATAAAACCAGAGTTTGAAATTAGCACAGATACCGTTCAATAAACCAAATAGGTATTAGACAAGATCTACACCTTGCTCAATGAACTGGCCTCAACACACCCTATACACCGCAGAGAAATATATCTGAGTAATAAGAATCTTAAAACCCATGTATTGATATATCTCCATAAGGGAATCAAGTGTGTGCAGAGCGGCACAAACACAGCAGTGAAAATGAGCTAAACCCCATTATAGAAATAAATTTTAAAAAGAAAACGCTGAAACAATGAAAGAGAAAAATTCTTACAAAATTCGCTCAGGGGCTGTGATGTAACCTGGATTGACCACATATAAACCCACAGCTGGATAAGACATAAGGCTGGACACTTGGGGCTGAGAGGATTGGTGAGCTTTGGTGAGCAACTGCCGAAAGTTTAATGCAATACTTCATGCTACTCAGTCCAAGGGTCCCAACACTCCAGGTTGAAGGGAATCTTCCTACAGCTAAACCATGCTTGGGAAACCCAGCGACTGGTATACCATATGATCGGGAAAGGTTTCTAAAACGCACCTCATTTTTCCTCTCCTGGGGCTCCGGATCGACATTCCAGCCGCTTTACTAACAACATCCCCACATGGAGTCAATGCCTTTAAGTTCTGGTATCGCACAGTCTGCAGTTAGTGCAGAGGATGAATGGGAATAGGGGGAACCAGTGAGAAACTAGCTGTAGCGGTTTCAATGGGCACATGTCACTCTAATGTCACATCAGTAAGAAGAATTAACCAAAGGCACAGCAAGGTGCCCCAGAAGAAAAATAGGGCTTCAAGGAATCCTGTGGTTATGGGGCAAGACCACAAAAATAAGAGCTGAAAAATGGAGCTAAGGGCCACTGCAATTCAAAAACCTGCAGAGTTATAAAGGCCAACTATATTCAAAAAATATATTGAGGTAAGGCTATGAAGAGGCAATGAAAGCAAGGCAGAATTGCAGGAAACCAATTTCAGGAGGTAGACTGGAATTGCATTGAAAACATATGAAGAGAGTCAGAACCTCGACAATGATGCACTTGGACAAAAAGGGCGTATGCGTTTTTTCCTGAATATATTCAGGAAAAAACGCATACGCCCTTTTTGGCCAACCAAGCAAACCTGCAAAGGAAATCGGCACTACAATGAAGTCTCACTTCCCCCAGGTCAAAAGGGCCATCTGAAAAAAGTGTAAAATCCAGAAAGGCAGGACAGGCCATGGAGAACTGGGAGCCTTGTTATGCTGATGGGCGGGATGTAAATTGCCAACAGACACTCGGGAGAAGTGTATGGTGTTTCCGGAAACATCTAAAAAACAAAGCAACAGAGCCTAGCGCACTTCCACTTATGGTCCTATAGCTTAGGGAAATTAAAATCAAAAAGACACAGCCACCCCAAAGATTGGGACGGCTCTGTTTACAACAACCTCGTTTACAGTACAAGTTCAATATCACAGAAAGTGAAAAATGGATAAAGAAGTTTGGGTACTCAAGTACAATGCAATATCACTCAGCAATGAAATCTATGTCACCAGGCCCTTAGCCGCACAATGAGTGGATTCGGGTATGGTGATTCTAACTGAAATAAGTCACACAGAAAAAGAAACATCAATAAATATCACTAATACATGGAATGTAAACTTGGCTACAGAGGAACTGAATTACAAAACAGAACAGGGTCTCAAATTGAGAAAACCAACTTATGCTTGCTTAAGGGGAAAGGTGAGTTGGGGTGCTGCATAAAACCAGAGATTGAAATGAGCACAGATAAAGTTCCTTAAGCCAAATATGGAATAGACAAGAGCTACTCCTTGCTCAACGAAATCGACTCAACACCCCATATTAAACGCCTAAGAATGTACCTGACTAGTAAGTATCTTAAAACCTATGGATTGCTATGTCTCCGAAAGAGAATCAAGCGTGTGTACAGGGGCATAAACGCAGCAGTGATAGGATTGCAGAGGTTCGGTGAGCAAATGAAGACCCTTTGAAGTCATATTTCATGGTACCCATTCCAAGGGCCTCAACTCTCCAGGTTTAAGGTATTCTTCCTTCAGCTAAAACATGCATGTGGAACCTAGAGTATGATCAACCATGTGATCGGGAGACGTGTTCAAATATGTCTCAGTTTTCGTCCCCTGGTACTCGGGTGCAACATTCCCGATGCTTTACTAACACTCTCCACACTTGGAGAGTCAGCGCCTTTAACCTCCTGTTTGGCCCAGTTTGCAATTTCTGCGGAAGATGAACAGGAATAGGGAGAACCAATGAGAGACTAGCTGAAGGTGTCTGGACGGGCAAATTTAACTCTCATTTCCCACCAGGAAGAGGAATTAACCAAAGGCTCAGCGTGCCGTGCCGGAACCAGATTAGGGCATGAAGCCATCCTGCGGGGTTGCGGCCAGCTCAAAAGAAAGCAAGTTGAAGAAAGGAGCACAGGGCCACTGTAATTCACAAACCTGCAGAGTTATAAATGACAGCTATCGTCCAAAAATATACTGAAGTAAGGCTGCCAAGAGGACTTGAAAGCGGGGCAGAATTGCAGGAAACCGATTTCAGGAGGTAGACTGGAATTGCATTGAAAGCATAGGAAAAGAGGCAGAACGTCCACAATGATGCACTTGGCCAAAAAGGGCGTATGCGTTATTTCCTGAATATATTCAGGAAAAAACGCATACGCCCTTTTTGGCCAACCAAGCAAGCTTGCAAAGGAAATCTGCACTACAATGAAGTCTCACTTCCCCCCGGTCAAAAGGGCCATCTGAAAAAAGTGTAAAATCCAGAAAGGCAGGACAGGCCATGGAGAACTGGGAGCCTTGTTATGCTGATGGGCGGGATGTAAATTGCCAACAGACACTCGGGAGAAGTGTATGGTGTTTCCTGAAACATCTAAAAAACAAAGCAACAGAGCCTAGGGCACTTCCACTTATGGTCCTATAGCTTAGGGAAATTAAAATCAAAAAGACACAGCCACCCCAAAGTTTGGGACGCCTCTGTTTACAAGAACCTCGTTTACAGTACAAGTTCAATATCACAGAAAGAGAAAAATGGATAAAGAACTTGTGGTACTTACGTACAATGCAGTATCACTCAGCAATGAAATCTATGTCATCAAGCCCGTAGCAGCATAATGAGTGGATTCAGGTATAATGATTCTAACTGAAATAAGTCACACAGAAAAAGAAACATCATAAGATATCACTAATACACGGAATGTAAACTTGGCTACACAGGAACTGAATTACAGAACAGAACAGGGTCTCAAATTTAGAAAACCAACTTATGCTTGCTTAAGGGTAAAGGTGAGTTGGGGTGCTGCATAAAACCAGAGATTGAAATGAGCACAGATAAAGTTCCTTAAGCCAAATATGGAATAGACAAGAGCTACTCCTTGCTCAACGAAATGGACTCCACACCGCATATTAAACGCCTAAGAATGTACCTGACTAGTAAGTATCTTAAAACCTATGGATTGCTATGTCTCCAAAAGAGAATCAAGCGTGTGTACAGGGGCATAAACACAGCAGTGATAGGATTGGAGAGGTTTGGTGAGCAGATGAAGACCCTTTGAAGTCATATTGCATGGTACCCATTACACGGGTCTCAACTCTCCAGGTTTAAGGTATTATTCCTTCAGCTAAAACATGCATGTGGAACCCAGAGTATGATCAACCGTGTGAACGGGAGACGTGTTCAAATATGTCTCAGTTTTCCTCCCCTGGTACTTGGGTGCAACATTCCAGACGCTTTACCAACACTCTCCCCACTTGGAGAGTCAGCGCCTTTAACCTCCTGTTTGGCCCAGTTTGCAATTTTTGCGGAAGATGAACAGGAATAGGGAGAACCAATGAGAGACTAGCTGGAGGTGTCTGGACGGGCAAATTTAACTCTCATTTCCCACCAGGAAGAGGAAATAACCAAAGGCTCAGTGTGCCGTGCAGAACCAGATTAGGGCCTGAAGCCATCCTGCGGTATTGCGGCCAGCTCAAAAGAAAGCGATTTGAAGAAAGGAGCTCAGGGGCACTGTAATTCACAAACCTGCAGAGTTATAAATGACAGCTATCATCCAAAAATATACTGAAGTAAGGCTGCCAAGAGGACTTGAAAGCGGGGCAGAATTGCAGGAAACCGATTTCAGGAGGTAGACTGGAATTGCATTGAAAGCATAGGAAAAGAGGCAGAACGTCCACAATGATGCACTTGGCCAAAAAGGGCGTATGCATTTTTTCCTGAATATATTCAGGAAAAAACGCATACGCCCTTTTTGGCCAACCAAGCAAGCTTGCAAAGGAAATCTGCACTACAATGAAGTCTCACTTCCCCCCGGTCAAAAGGGCCATCTGAAAAAAGTGTAAAATCCAGAAAGGCAGGACAGGCCATGGAGAACTGGGAGCCTTGTTATGATGATGGGCGGGATGTAAATTGCCAACAGACACTCGGGAGAAGTGTATGGTGTTTCCTGAAACATCTAAAAAACAAAGCAACAGAGCCTAGGGCACTTCCACTTATGGTCCTATAGCTTAGGGAAATTAAAATAAAAAAGACACAGCCACCCCAAAGTTTGGGACGCCTGTGTTTACAAGAACCTCGTTTACAGTACAAGTTCAACATCGCAGAAAGTGAAAAATTGATAAAGAAGTTTTGGTATTTACTTACAAAGCAATATCACTCAGCAATGAAATCTATGTCATCAGGCCTTTAGCAGGACAATGAGTGGATTCAGGTATGATGATTCTAACTGAAATAAGTCACACAGAAAAAGAAACATCATAAGATATCAGTAATACACGGAATGTAACCATGGCTACACAGGAACTGAATTACAGAACAGAACAGGGTCTCAAATTTAGAAAACCAACTTATGCTTGCTTAAGGGGAAAGGTGAGTTGGGGTGCTGCATAAAACCAGAGATTGAAATGAGCACAGATAAAGTTCCTTAAGCCAAATATGGAATAGACAAGAGCTACTCCTTGCTCAACGAAATGGACTCAAAACCGCATATTAAACGCCTAAGAATGTACCTGACTAGTAAGTATCTTAAAACCTATGGCTTGCTATGTCTCCGAAAGAGAATCAAGCATGTGTACAGGGGCATAAACGCAGCAGTGATAGGATTGGAGAGGTTCGGTGAGCAAATGAAGACCCTTTGAAGTCATATTGGATGGTACCCATTCCATGGGTCTCAACTCTCCAGGTTTAAGGTATTCTTCCTTCAGCTAAAACATGCATGTGGAACCCAGAGTATGATCAACCGTGTGAACGGGAGACGTGTTCAAATATATCTCAGTTTTCCTCCCCTGGTACTCGGGTGCAACATTCCAGACGCTTTACTAACACTCTCCTGTCTTGGAGAGTCAGCGCCTTTAACCTCCTGTTTGGTCCAGTTTGCAATTTCTGCGGAAGATGAACAGGAATAGGGAGAACCAATGAGAGACTAGCTGGAGGTGTCTGGACGGGCAAATTTAACTCTCATTTCCCACCAGGAAGAGGAAATAACCAAAGGCTCAGCGTGCCGTGCCGGAACAAGATTAGGGCCTGAAGCCATCCTGCGGTGTTGCGGCCAGCTCACAAGAAAGCGAGTTGAAGAAAGGAGCTCAGGGGCACTGTAATTCACAAACCTGCAGAGTTATAAATGACAGCTATCGTCCAAAAATATACTGAAGTAAGGCTGCCAAGAGGACTTGAAAGCGGGGCAGAATTGCAGGAAACCGATTTCAGGAGGTAGACTGGAATTGCATTGAAAGCATAGGAAAAGAGGCAGAACGTCCCCAATGATGCACTTGGCCAAAAAGGGCGTATGCGTTTTTTCCTGAATATATTCAGGAAAAAACGCATACGCCCTTTTTGGCCAACCAAGCAAACTTGCAAAGGAAATCTGCACTACAATGAAGTCTCACTTCCCCCCGGTCAAAAGGGCCATCTGAAAAAAGTGGAAAATCCAGAAAGGCAGGACAGGCCATGGAGAACTGGGAGCCTTGTTATGCTGATGGGCGGGATGTAAATTGCCAACAGACACTCGGGAGAAGTGTATGGTGTTTCCTGAAACATCTAAAAAACAAAGCAACAGAGCCTAGGGCACTTCCACATATGGTCCTATAGCATAGGGAAATTAAAATCAAAAAGACACAGCCACCCCAAAGTTTGGGACGCCTCTGTTTACAAGAACCTCGTTTACAGTACAAGTTCAACATCGCAGAAAGTGAAAAATGGATAAAGAAGTTGTGGTATTTACTTACAAAGCAATATCACTCAGCAATGAAATCTATGTCATCAGGCCCTTAGCAGCACAATGAGTGGATTCAGGTATGATGATTCTAACTGAAATAAGTCACACAGAAAAAGAAACATCATAAGATATCACTAATACATGGAATGTAAACTTGGCTACACAGGAACTGAATTACAGAACAGAACAGGGTCTCAAATTTAGAAAACCAACTTATGCTTGCTTAAGGGGAAAGGTGAGTTGGGGTGCTGCATAAAACCAGAGATGGAAATGAGCACAGATAAACTTCCTTAAGCCAAATATGGAATAGACAAGAGCTACTCCTTGATCAACGAATTGGACTCAACACACCATATTCAACGCCTAAGAATGTACCTGACTAGTAAGTATCTTAAAACCTATGGATTGCTATGTCTCCAAAAGAGAATCAAGCATGTGTACAGGGGCATAAACGCAGCAGTGATAGGATTGGAGAGGTTCGGTGAGCAAACGAAGACCCTTTGAAGTCATATTGCATGGTACCCATTACACGGGTCTCAACTCTCCAGGTTTAAGGTATTCTTCCTTCAGCTAAACATGCATGTGGAACCCAGAGTACGATCAACCGTGTGAACGGGAGACGTGTTCAAATATGTCTCAGTTTTCCTACCCTGGTACTCGGGTGCAACATTCCAGACGCTTTACTAACACTCTCCCCACTAGGAGAGTCAGCGCCTTTAACCTCCTGTTTGGTCCAGTTTGCAATTTCTGCGGAAGATGAACAGGAATAGGGAGAACCAATGAGAGACTAGCTGGAGGTGTCTGGACGGGCAAATTTAACTCTCATTTCCCACCAGGAAGAGGAATTAAACAAAGGATCAGCGTGCCGTGCCGGAACAAGATTAGGGCCTGAAGCCATCCTGCGGGGTTGCGACCATCTCACAAGAAAGCGAGTTGAAGAAAGGAGCTCATGGGCACTGTAATTCACAAACCTGCAGAGTTATAAATGACAGCTATCGTCCAAAAATATACTGAAGTAAGGCTGCCAAGAGGACTTGAAAGCGGGGCAGAATTGCAGGAAACCGATTTCAGGAGGTAGACTGGAATTGCATTGAAAGCATAGGAAAAGAGGCAGAACGTCCACAATGATGCACTTGGCCAAAAAGGGCGTATGCGTTTTATCCTGAATATATTCAGGAAAAAACGCATACGCCCTTTTTGGCCAACCAAGCAAGTTTGCAAAGGAAATCTGCACTACAATGAAGTCTCACTTCCCCCCGGTCAAAAGGGCCATCTGAAAAAAGTGTAAAATCCAGAAAGGCAGGACAGGCCATGGAGAACTGGGAGCCTTGTTATGCTGATGGGCAGGATGTAAATTGCCAACAGACACTCGGGAGAAGTGTATGGTGTTTCCTGATGCATCTAAGAAACAAAGCAACAGAGACTAGGGCACTTCCACTTATGGTCCTATAGCTTAGGGAAATTAAAATCAAAAAGACACAGCCACCCCAAAGTTTGGGACGCCTCTGTTTACAAGAACCTCATTTACCGTACAAGTTCAATATCACAGAAAGTGAAAAATGGATAAAGAACTTGTGGTACTTACGTACAATGCAGTATCACTCAGCAATGAAATCTATGTCATCAGGCCCGTAGCAGCATAATGAGTGGATTCAGTTACGATGATTCTAACTGAAATAAGTCACACAGAAAAAGAAACATCATAAGATATCACTAATACACGGAATGTAAACTTGGCTACACAGGAACTGAATTCCAAAACAGAACAGGGTCTCAAATTTAGAAAACCAACTTATGCTTGCTTAAGGGGAAAGGTGAGTTGGGGTGCTGCATAAAACCAGAGATTGAAATGAGCACAGATAAAGTTCCTTAAGCCAAATATGGAATAGACAAGAGCTACTCCTTGCTCAACGAAATGGACTCAACACCCCATATTAAACGCCTAAGAATGTACCTGACTAGTAAGTATCTTAAAACCTATGGATTGCTATGTCTCCAAAAGAGAATCAAGCGTGTGTACAGGGGCATAAACTCAGTAGTGATAGGACTAGAGAGGTTCGGTGAGCAAATGAAGACCCTTTGAAGTCTTATTGCATGGTACCCATTCCACGGGTTTCAACTACCCAGGTTTAAGGTATTCTTCCTTCAGCTAAAACATGCATGTGGAACTCAGAGTATGATCAACCGTGTGAACGGGAGACGTGTTCAAATATGTCTCAGTTTTCCTCCCCTGGTATTCGGGTGCAACATTCCAGACGCTTTACTAACACTCTCCCCACTTGGAGAGTCAGCGCCTTTAACCTCCTGTTTGGCCCAGTTTGCAATTTCTGCGGAAGATGAACAGGAATAGCGAGAACCAATGAGAGACTAGCTGGAGGTGTCTGGACGGGCAAATTTAACTCTCATTTCCCACCAGGAAGAGGAATTAACCAAAGGCTCAGCGTGCCGTGCCGGAACCAGATTAGGGCCTGAAGCCATCCTGCGGTATTGCGGCCAGGTCACAAGAAAGCGAGTTGAAGAAAGGAGCTCAGGGGCACTGTAATTCACAAACCTGCAGAGTTATAAATGACAGCTATCGTCCAAAAATATACTGAAGTAAGGCTGCCAAGAGGACTTGAAAGCGGGGCAGAATTGCAGGAAACCGATTTCAGGAGGTAGACTGGAATTGCATTGAAAGCATAGGAAAAGAGGCAGAACGTCCACAATGATGCACTTGGCCAAAAAGGGCGTATGCGTTTTTTCCTGAATATATTCAGGAAAAAACGCATACGCCCTTTTTGGCCAACCAAGCAAGCTTGCAAAGGAAATCTGCACTACAATGAAGTCTCACTTCCCCCCGGTCAAAAGGGCCATCTGAAAAAAGTGTAAAATCCAGAAAGGCAGGACAGGCCATGGAGAACTGGGAGCCTTGTTATGCTGATGGGCGGGATGTAAATTGCCAACAGACACTCGGGAGAAGTGTATGGTGTTTCCTGAAACATCTAAAAAACAAAGCAACAGAGCCTAGGGCACTTCCACTTATGGTCCTATAGCTTAGGGAAATTAAAATCAAAAAGACACAGCCACCCCAAAGTTTGGGACGCCTCTGTTTACAGGAACCTCGTTTACCGTACAAGTTCAATATCACAGAAAATGAAAAATGGATAAAGAACTTGTGGTACCTACGTACAATGCAGTATCACTCAGCAATGAAATCTATGTCATCAGGCCCGTAGCAGCATAATGAGTGGATTCAGGTACGATGATTCTAACTGAAATAAGTCACACAGAAAAAGAAACATCATAAGATATCACTAATACACGGAATGTAAACTTGGCTACACAGGAACTGAATTCCAAAACAGAACAGGGTCTCATATTTAGAAAACCAACTTATGCTTGCTTAAGGGGAAAGGTGAGTTGGGGTGCTGCATAAAACCAGAGATTGAAATGAGCACAGATAAAGTTCCTTAAGCCAAATATGGAATAGACAAGAGCTACTCCTTGCTCAACGAAATGGACTCAACACCCCATATTAAACGCCTAAGAATGTACCTGACTAGTAAGTATCTGAAAACCTATGGATTCCTATGTTTCCAAAAGAGAATCAAGCGTGTGTACAGAGGCATAAACGCAGCAGTGGTAGGATTGGAGAGGTTCGGTGAGCAAATGAAGACCCTTTGAAGTCATATTGCATGGTACCCATTACACGGGTCTCAACTTTCCAGGTTTAAGGTATTCTTCCTTCAGCTAAAACATGCATGTGGAACCCAGAGTATGATCAACCGTGTGAACGGGAGACGTGTTCAAATATGTCTCAGTTTTCCTCCCCTGGTACTCGGGTGCAACATTCCAGACGCTTTACTAACACTCTCCCGACTTGGAGAGTCAGTCCCTTTAACCTCCTGTTTGACCCAGTTTGCAATTTCTGCGGAAGATGAACAGGAATAGGGAGAACCAATGAGAGACTAGCTGGAGGTGTCTGGACGGGCAAATTTAACTCTCATTTCCCACCAGGAAGAGGAAATAACCAAAGGCTCAGCGTGCCGTGCCGGAACAAGATTAGGGCCTGAAGCCATCCTGCGGTGTTGCGGCCAGCTCACAAGAAAGCGAGTTGAAGAAAGGAGCTCAGGGGCACTGTAATTCACAAACCTGCAGAGTTATAAATGACAGCTATCGTCCAAAAATATACTGAAGTAAGGCTGCCAAGAGGACTTGAAAGCGGGGCAGAATTGCAGGAAACCGATTTCAGGAGGTAGACTGGAATTGCATTGAAAGCATAGGAAAAGAGGCAGAACGTCCCCAATGATGCACTTGGCCAAAAAGGGCGTATGCGTTTTTTCCTGAATATATTCAGGAAAAAACGCATACGCCCTTTTTGGCCAACCAAGCAAACTTGCAAAGGAAATCTGCACTACAATGAAGTCTCACTTCCCCCCGGTCAAAAGGGCCATCTGAAAAAAGTGGAAAATCCAGAAAGGCAGGACAGGCCATGGAGAACTGGGAGCCTTGTTATGCTGATGGGCGGGATGTAAATTGCCAACAGACACTCGGGAGAAGTGTATGGTGTTTCCTGAAACATCTAAGAAACAAAGCAACAGAGCCTAGGGCACTTCCACTTATGGTCCTATAGCTTAGGGAAATTAAAATCAAAATGACACAGCCACCCCAAAGTTTGGGACGCCTCTGTTTACAAGAACCTCGTTTACCGTACAAGTTCAGTATCACAGAAAGCGGAAAATGGATATAGAACTTTTGGTACTTATGTACAATGCAGTATCACTCAGCAATGAAATCTATGTCATCAGGCCCGTAGCAGCATAATGAGCGGATTCAGGTATGATGATTCTAACTGAAACAAGTCACACAGAAAAAGAAACATCATAAGATATCACTAATACACGGAATGTAAACTTGGCTACACAGGAACTGAATTCCAAAACAGAACAGGGTCTCAAATTTAGAAAACCAACTTATGCTTGCTTAAGGGGAAAGATGAGTTGGGGTGCTGCATAAAACCAGAGATTGAAATGAGCACAGATAAAGTTCCTTAAGCCAAATATGGAATAGACAAGAGCTACTCCTTGCTCAACAAAAAGGACTCAACACCCCATATTAAACGCCTAAGAATGTACCTGACTAGTAAGTATCTTAAAACCTATGGATTGCTATGTCTCCGAAAGAGAATCAAGCATGTGTACAGGGGCATAAACGCAGCAGTGATAGGATTGGAGAGTTTCGGTGAGCAAATGAAGACCCTTTGAAGTCATATTGCATGGTAACCATTCCACGGGTTTCAACTACCCAGTTTTAAGGTATTCTTCCTTCAGCTAAAACATGCATGTGGAACCTAGAGTATGATCAACCATGTGATTGGGAGACGTGTTCAAATATGTCTCAGTTTTCGTCCCCTGGAACTCAGGTGCAACATTCCACACGCTTTACTAACACACTCCCGACTTGGAGAGTCAGTCCCTTTAACCTCCTGTTTAGCCCAGTTTGCAATTTCTGCGGAAGATGAACAGGAATAGCGAGAACCAATGAGAGACTAGCTGGAGGTGTCTGGACGGGCAAATTTAACTCTCATTTCCCACCAGGAAGAGGAATTAACCAAAGGCTCAGCGTGCCGTGCCGGAACCAGATTAGGGCCTGAAGCCATCCTGTGGTGTTGCGGCCAGGTCACAAGAAAGCGAGTTGAAGAAAGGAGCTCAGGGGCACTGTAATTCACAAACCTGCAGAGTTATAAATGACAGCTATCGTCCAAAAATATACTGAAGTAAGACTGCCAAGAGGACTTGAAAGTGGGGCAGAATTGCAGGAAACCGATTTCAGGAGGTAGACTGGAATTGCATTGAAAGCATAGGAAAAGAGGCAGAACGTCCACAATGATGCACTTGGCCAAAAAGGGCGTATGCGTTTTTTCCTGAATATATTCAGGAAAAAACGCATACGCCCTTTTTGGCCAACCAAGCAAGCTTGCAAAGGAAATCTGCACTACAATGAAGTCTCACTTCCCCCCGGTCAAAAGGGCCATCTGAAAAAAGTGTAAAATCCAGCAAGGCAGGACAGGCCATGGAGAACTGGGAGCCTCGTTATGCTGATGGGCGGGATGTAAATTGCCAACAGACACTCGGGAGAAGTGTATGGTGTTTCCTAAAGCATCTAAGAAACAAAGCAACAGAGCCTAGGGCACTTCCACTTATGGTCCTATAGTTTAGGGAAATTAAAATCAAAAAGACACAGCCACCCCAAAGTTTGGAACGGCTCTGTTTACAAGAACCTCGTTTAGAGTACAAGTTCAACATCGCAGAAAGTGAAAAATGGATACAGAAGTTATGGTATTTACTTACAAAGCAATATCACTCAGCAATGAAATCTATGTCATCAGGCCCTTAGCAGCACAATGAGTGGATTTAGGTACGATGATTCTAACTGAAATAAGTCACACAGAAAAAGAAACATCATAAGATATCAGTAATACACGGAATGTAAACTTGGCTACACAGGAACTGAATTCCAAAACAGAACAGCGTCTCAAATTTAGAAAACCAACTTATGCTTGCTTAAGGGGAAAGTTGAGTTGGGGTGCTGCATAAAACCAGAGATTGAAATGAGCACAGATAAAGTTCCTTAAGCCAAATATGGAATAGACAAGAGCTACTCCTTGCTCAACGAAAAGGACTCAACACCCCATATTAAACGCCTAAGAATGTACCTGACTAGTAAGTATCTTAAAACCTATGGATTGCTATGTCTCCGAAAGAGAATCAAGCATGTGTACAGGGGCATAAACGCAGCAGTGATAGGATTGGAGAGGTTCGGTTAGCAAATGAAGACCCTTTGAAGTCATATTGCATGGTACCCATTCCACGGGTATCAACTACCCAGTTTTAAGGTATTCTTCCTTCAGCTAAAACATGCATGTGGAACCTAGAGTATGATCAACTGTGTGATCGGGAGACGTGTTCAAATATGTCTCAATTTTCGTACCCTGGTACTCAGGTGCAACATTCCAGACGCTTTACTAACACTCTCCCGACTTGGAGAGTCAGTCCCCTTAACCTCTTGTTTGGCCCAGTTTGCAATTTCTGCGGAAGATGAACAGGAATAGCGAGAACCAATGAGAGACTAGCTGGAGGTGTCTGGACGGGCAAATTTAACTCTCATTTCCCACCAGGAAGAGGAATTAACCAAAGGCTCAGCGTGCCGTGCCGGAACCAGATTAGGGCCTGAAGCCATCCTGCGGTGTTGCGGCCAGGTCACAAGAAAGCGAGTTGAAGAAAGGAGCTCAGGGGCATTGTAATTCACAAACCTGCAGAGTAATAAATGACAGCTATCGTCCAAAAATATACTGAAGTAAGGCTGCCAAGAGGACTTGAAAGTGGGGCAGAATTGCAGGAAACCGATTTCAGGAGGTAGACTGGAATTGCATTGAAAGCATAGGAAAAGAGGCAGAACGTCCCCAATGATGCACTTGGCCAAAAAGGGCGTATGCGTTTTTTCCTGAATATATTCAGGAAAAAACGCATACGCCCTTTTTGGTCAACCAAGCAAACTTGCAAAGGAAATCTGCACTACAATGAAGTCTCACTTCCCCCCGGTCAAAAGGGCCATCTGAAAAAAGTGTAAAATCCAGAAAGGCAGGACAGGCCATGGAGAACTGGGAGCCTTGTTATGCTGATGGGCGGGATGTAAATTGCCAACAGACACTCGGGAGAAGTGTATGGTGTTTCCTGAAACATCTAAGAAACAAAGCAACAGAGCCTAGGGCACTTCCACTTATGGTCCTATAGCTTAGGGAAATTAAAATCAAAAAGACAGAGCCACCCCAAAGTTTGGGACGCCTCTGTTTACAAGAACCTCATTTACCGTACAAGTTCAATATCACAGAAAGTGAAAAATGGATAAAGAACTTGTGGTACTTACGTACAATGCAGTATCACTCAGCAATGAAATCTATGTCATCAGGCCCGTAGCAGCATAATGAGTGGATTCAGGTACGATGATTCTAACTGAAATAAGTCACACAGAAAAAGAAACATCATAAGATATCACTAATACACGGAATGTAAAGTTGGCTACACAGGAACTGAATTCCAAAACAGAAAAGGGTCTCAAATTTAGAAAACCAACTTATGCTTGCTTAAGGGGAAAGGTGAGTTGGGGTGCTGCATAAAACCAGAGTTTGAAATGAGCACAGATAAAGTTCCTTAAGCCAAATATGGAATAGACAAGAGCTACTCCTTGCTCAACGAAATGGACTCAACACCCCATATTAAACGCCTAAGAATGTACCTGACTAGTACTTATCTTAAAACCTATGGATTGCTGTGTCTCCAAAAGAGAATCAAGCCTGTGTACAGGGGCAAAAACGCAGCAGTGATAGGATTGGAGAGGTTTGGTGAGCAAATGAAGACCCTTTGAAGTCATATTGCATGGTACCCATTACACGGGTCTCAACTCTCCAGGTTTAAGGTATTCTTCCTTCAGCTAAAACATGCATGTGTAACCCAGAGTATGATCAACCATGTGAACGGGAGACGTGTTCAAATATGTCTCAGTTTTCCTCCCCTGGTACTCGGGTGCAACATTCCAGACGCTTTACTAACATTCTCCCCACTTGGAGAGTCAGTCCCTTTAACCTCCTGTTTGGCCCAGTTTGCAATTTCTGCGGAAGATGAACAGGAATAGCGAGAACCAATGAGAGACTAGCTGGAGGTGTCTGGACGGGCAAATTTAACTCTCATTTCCCACCAGGAAGAGGAATTAACCAAAGGCTCAGCGTGCCGTGCCGGAACCAGATTAGGGCCTGAAGCCATCCTGCGGTGTTGCGGCCAGCTCAAAAGAAAGCGAGTTGAAGAAAGGAGCTCAGGGGCACTGTAATTCACAAACCTGCAGAGTTATAAATGACAGCTATCGTCCAAAAATATACTGAAGTAAGGCTGCCAAGAGGACTTGAAAGCGGGGCAGAATTGCAGGAAACCGATTTCAGGAGGTAGACTGGAATTGCATTGAAAGCATAGGAAAAGAGGCAGAACGTCCACAATGATGCACTTGGCCAAAAAGGGCGTATGCGTTTTTTCCTGAATATATTCAGGAAAAAACGCATACGCCCTTTTTGGCCAACCAAGCAAGCTTGCAAAGGAAATCTGCACTACAATGAAGTCTCACTTCCCCCCGGTCAAAAGGGCCATCTGAAAAAAGTGTAAAATCCAGAAAGGCAGGACAGGCCATGGAGAACTGGGAGCCTTGTTATGATGATGGGCGGGATGTAAATTGCCAACAGACACTCAGGAGAAGTGTATGGTGTTTCCTGAAACATTTAAAAAACAAAGCAACAGAGCCTAGGGCACTTCCACTTATGGTCCTATAGCTTAGGGAAATTAAAATCAAAAAGACACAGCCACCCCAAAGTTTGGGACGCCTGTGTTTACAAGAACCTCGTTTACAGTACAAGTTCAACATCGCAGAAAGTGAAAAATTGATAAAGAAGTTTTGGTATTTACTTACAAAGCAATATCACTCAGCAATGAAATCTATGTCATCAGGCCCTTAGCAGGACAATGAGTGGATTCAGGTATGATGATTCTAACTGAAATAAGTCACACAGAAAAAGAAACATCATAAGATATCAGTAATACACGGAATGTAACCTTGGCTACAGAGGAACTGAATTACAGAACAGAACAGGGTCTCAAATTTAGAAAACTAACTTATGCTTGCTTAAGGGGAAAGGTGAGTTGGGGTGCTGCATAAAACCAGAGATTGAAATGAGCACAGATAAAGTTCCTTAAGCCAAATATGGAATAGACAAGAGCTACTCCTTGCTCAACGATATGGACTCAAAACCGCATATTAAACGCCTAAGAATGTACCTGACTAGTAAGTATCTTAAAACCTATGGATTCCTATGTCTCCGAAAGAGAATCAAGCATGTGTACAGGGGCATAAAGGCAGCAGTGATAGGATTGGAGAGGTTCGGTGAGCAAATGAAGACCCTTTGAAGTCATATTGCATGGTACCCATTCCACGGGTCTCAACTCTCCAGGTTTAAGGTATTCTTCCTTCAGCTAAAACATGCATGTGGAACCCAGAGTATGATCAACTGTGTGAACGGGAGACGTGTTCAAATATGTCTCAGTTTTCTTACCCTGGTACTCGGGTGCAACATTCCAGACGCTTTACTAACACTCTCCCCACTTGGAGAGTCAGCGCCTTTAAACTCCTGTTTGGTCCAGTTTGCAATTTCTGCGGAAGATGAACAGGAATAGGGAGAATCAATGAGAGACAAGCTGGAGGTGTCTGGACGGGCAAATTTAACTCTCATTTCCCACCAGGAAGAGGAAATAACCAAAGGCTCAGCATGCCGTGCCGGAACCAGATTAGGGCCTGAAGCCATCCAGCGGTGTTGCGGCCAGCTCAAAAGAAAGCGAGTTGAAGAAAGGAGCTCAGGGGCACTGTAATTCACAAACCTGCAGAGTTATAAATGACAGCTATCGTCCAAAAATATACCGAAGTAAGGCTGCCAAGAGGACTTGAAAGCGGGGCAGAATTGCAGGAAACCGATTTCAGGAGGTAGACTGGAATTGCATTGAAAGCATAGGAAAAGAGGCAGAACGTCCACAATGATGCACTTGGCCAAAAAGGGCGTATGCGTTTTTTCCTGAATATATTCAGGAAAAAACGCATACGCCCTTTTTGGCCAACCAAGCAAGCTTGCAAAGGAAATCTGCACTACAATGAAGTCTCACTTCCCCCCGGTCAAAAGGGCCATCTGAAAAAAGTGTAAAATCCAGAAAGGCAGGACAGGCCATGGAGAACTGGGAGCCTTGTTATGCTGATGGGCGGGATGTAAATTGCCAACAGACACTCGGGAGAAGTGTATGGTGTTTCCTGAAACATCTAAGAAACAAAGCAACAGAGCCTAGGGCACTTCCACTTATGGTCCTATAGCTTACGGAAATTAAAATAAAAAAGACACAGCCACCCCAAAGTTTGGGACGCCTCTGTTTACAAGAACCTCATTTACCGTACAAGTTCAATATCACAGAAAGTGAAAAATGGATAAAGAACTTGTGGTACTTACGTACAATGCAGTATCACTCAGCAATGAAATCTATGTCATCAGGCCCGTAGCAGCATAATGAGTGGATTCAGGTACAATGATTCTAACTGAAATAAGTCACACAGAAAAAGAAACATCATAAGATATCACTAATACACAGAATGTAAACTTGGCTACACAGGAACTGAATTCCAAAACAGAACAGGGTCTCAAATTTAGAAAACCAACTTATGCTTGCTTAAGGGGAAAGGTGAGTTGGGGTGCTGCATAAAACCAGAGATTGAAATGAGCACAGATAAAGTTCCTTAAGCCAAATATGGAATAGACAAGAGCTACTCCTTGCTCAACGAAATGGACTCAACACCCCATATTAAACGCCTAAGAATGTACCTGACTAGTAAGTATCTTAAAACCTATGGATTGCTGTGTCTCCAAAAGAGAATCAAGCCTGTGTACAGGGGCATAAACGCAGCAGTGATAGGATTGGAGAGGTTTGGTGAGCAAATGAAGACCCTTTGAAGTCATATTGCATGGTACCCATTACACGGGTCTCAACTCTCCAGCTTTAAGGTATTCTTCCTTCAGCTAAAACATGCATGTGGAACCCAGAGTATGATCAACCGTGTGAACGGGAGACGTGTTCAAATATGTCTCAGTTTTCCTCTCCTGGTACTCGGGTGCAACATTCCAGATGCTTTACTAACACTCTCCCATCTTGGAGAGTCAGCGCCTTTAACCTCCTGTTTGGCCCAGTTTGCAATTTCTGCGGAAGATGAACAGGAATAGCGAGAACCAATGAGAGACTAGCTGGAGGTGTCTGGACGGGCAAATTTAACTCTCATTTCCCACCAGGAAGAGGAATTAACCAAAGGCTCAGCGTGCCGTGCCGGAACCAGATTAGGGCCTGAAGCCATCCTGCGGTGTTGCGGCCAGGTCACAAGAAAGCGAGTTGAAGAAAGGAGCTCAGGGGCACTGTAATTCACAAACCTGCAGAGTTATAAATGACAGCTATCGTCCAAAAATATACTGAAGTAAGGCTGCCAAGAGGACTTGAAAGCGGGGCAGAATTGCAGGAAACTGATTTCAGGAGGTAGACAGGAATTGCATTGAAAGCATAGGAAAAGAGGCAGAACGTCCACAATGATGCACTTGGCCAAAAAGGGCTTATGCGTTTTTTCCTGAATATATTCAGGAAAAAACGCATACGCCCTTTTTGGCCAACCAAGCAAGCTTGCAAAGGAAATCTGCACTACAATGAAGTCTCACTTCCCCCCGGTCAAAAGGGCCATCTGAAAAAAGTGTAAAATCCAGAAAGGCAGGACAGGCCATGGAGAACTGGGAGCCTTGTTATGATGATGGGCGGGATGTAAATTGCAAACAGACACTCCGGAGAAGTGTATGGTGTTTCCTGAAACATCTAAAAAACAAAGCAACAGAGCCTAGGGCACATCCACTTATGGTCCTATAGCTTAGGGAAATTAAAATCAAAAAGACACAGCCACCCCAAAGTTTGGGACGCCTGTGTTTACAAGAACCTCGTTTACAGTACAAGTTCAACATCGCAGAAAGTGAAAAATTGATTAAGAAGTTTTGGTATTTACTTACAAAGCAATATCACTCAGCACTGAAATCTATGTCATCAGGCCCGTAGCAGCACACTGAGTGGATTCAGATATGATGATTCTAACTGAAATAAGTCACACAGAAAAAGAAACATCATAAGATATCAGTAATACACGGAATGTAAACTTGGCTACACAGGAACTGAATTACAGAACAGAATAGTGTCTCAAATTTAGAAAACCAACTTATGCTTGCTTAAGGGGAAAGGTGAGTTGGGGTGCTGCATAAAAACAGAGATTGAAATGAGCACAGATAAAGTTCCTTAAGCCAAATATAGAATAGACAAGAGCTACTCCTTGCTCAACGAAATGGACTCAACACCCGATATTAAACGCCTAAGAATGTACCTGACTAGTAAGTATCTTAAAACCTATGGATTGCTATGTCTCCGAAAGAGAATCAAGCATGTGTACAGGGGCATAAACGCAGCAGTGATAGGATTGGAGAGGTTCACTGAGCAAATGAAGACACTTTGAAGTCATATTGCATGGTACCCATTCCAAGGGTTTCAACTACCCAGGTTTAAGGTATTCTTCCTTCAGCTAAAACATGCATGTGGAACCTAGAGTATGATCAACCATGTGATTGGGAGACGTGTTCAAATATGTCTCAGATTTCGTACTCTGGTACTCGGGTGCAACATTCCAGATGCTTTACTAACACTCTCCCAACTTGGAGAGTCAGTCCCTTTAACCTCCTGTTTGGCCCAGTTTGCAATTTCTGCGGAAGATGAACAGGAATAGCGAGAACCAATGAGAGACTAGCTGGAGGTGTCTGGACGGGCAAATTTAACTCTCATTTCCCACCAGGAAGAGGAATTAACCAAAGGCTCAGCGTGCCGTGCCCAAAACAGATTAGGGCCTGAAGCCATCCTGCGGTGTTGCAGCCAGGTCACAAGAAAGCGAGTTGAAGAAAGGAGCTCAGGGGCACTGTAATTCACAAACCTGCAGAGTTATAAATGACAGCTATCGTCCAAAAAATATACTGCAGTAAGGCTGCCAAGAGGACTTGAAAGCGGGGCAGAATTGCAGGAAACCGATTTCAGGAGGTAGACTGGAATTGCATTGAAAGCATAGGAAAAGAGGCAGAACGTCCACAATGATGCACTTGGCCAAAAAGGGCGTATGCGTTTTTTCCTGAATATATTCAGGAAAAAACGCATACGCCCTTTTTGGCCAACCAAGCAAGCTTGCAAAGGAAATCTGCACTACAATGAAGTCTCACTTCCCCCCGGTCAAAAGGGCCATCTGAAAAAAGTGTAAAATCCAGAAAGGCAGGACAGGCCATGGAGAACTGGGAGCCTTGTTATGCTGATGGGCGGGATGTAAATTGCCAACAGACACTCGGGAGAAGTGTATGGTGTTTCCTGAAACATCTAAAAAACAAAGCAACAGAGCCTAGGGCACTTCCACTTATGGTACTATAGCTTAGGGAAGTTAAAATCAAAAGGACACAGCCACCCCAAAGTTTGGGACACCTCTGTTTACAAGAACCTCGTTTACAGTACAAGTTCAACATCGCAGAAATTGAAAAATGGATAAAGAAGTTGTGGTATTTACTTACAAAGCAATATCACTCAGCACTGAAATCTATGTCATTAGGCCCGTAGCAGCACAATGAGTGGATTCAGATATGATGATTCTAACTGAAATAAGTCACACAGAAAAAGAAACATCATAAGATATCAGTAATACACGGAATGTAAACTTGGCTACACAGGAACTGAATTACAGAACAGAATAGTGTCTCAAATTTAGAAAACCAACTTATGCTTGCTTAAGGGGAAAGGTGAGTTGGGGTGCTGCATAAAAACAGAGATTGAAATGAGCACAGATAAAGTTCCTTAAGCCAAATATAGAATAGACAAGAGCTACTCCTTGCTCAACGAAATGGACTCAACACCCGATATTAAACGCCTAAGAATGTACCTGACTAGTAAGTATCTTAAAACCTATGGATTGCTATGTCTCCGAAAGAGAATCAAGCATGTGTACAGGGGCATAAACGCAGCAGTGATAGGATTGGAGAGGTTCACTGAGCAAATGAAGACACTTTGAAGTCATATTGCATGGTACCCATTCCACGGGTTTCAACTACCCAGGTTTAAGGTATTCTTCCTTCAGCTAAAACATGCATGTGGAACCTAGAGTATGATCAACCATGTGATTGGGAGACGTGTTCAAATATGTCTCAGATTTCGTACTCTGGTACTCGGGTGCAACATTCCAGATGCTTTACTAACACTCTCCCAACTTGGAGAGTCAGTCCCTTTAACCTCTTGTTTGGCCCAGTTTGCAATTTCTGCGGAAGATGAACAGGAATAGCGAGAACCAATGAGAGACTAGCTGGAGGTGTCTGGACGGGCAAATTTAACTCTCATTTCCCACCAGGAAGAGGAATTAACCAAAGGCTCAGCGTGCCGTGCCGGAACCAGATTAGGGCCTGAAGCCATCCTGCGGTGTTGCGGCCAGCTCAAAAGAAAGCGAGTTGAAGAAAGGAGCTCAGGGGCACTGTAATTCACAAACCTGCAGAGTTATAAATAACAGCTATCGTCCAAAAAATATACTGAAGTAAGGCTGCCAAGAGGACTTGAAAGCGGGGCAGAATTGCAGGAAACCGATTTCAGGAGGTAGACTGGAATTGCATTGAAAGCATAGGAAAAGAGGCAGAACGTCCACAATGATGCACTTGGCCAAAAAGGGCGTATGCGTTTTTTCCTGAATATATTCAGGAAAAAACGCATACGCCCTTTTTGGCCAACCAAGCAAACTTGCAAAGGAAATCTGCACTACAATGAAGTCTCACTTCCCCCCGGTCAAAAGGGCCATCTGAAAAAAGTGTAAAATCCAGAAAGGCAGGACAGGCCATGGAGAACTGGGAGCCTTGTTATGCTGATGGGCGGGATGTAAATTGCCAACAGACACTCGGGAGAAGTGTATGGTGTTTCCTGAAACATCTAAGAAACAAAGCAACAGAGCCTAGGGCACTTCCACTTATGGTCCTATAGCTTAGGGAAATTAAAATCAAAAAGACACAGCCACCCGAAAGTTTGGAACGGCTCTGTTTACAAGAACCTCGTTTACAGTACAAGTTCAACATCGCAGAAATTGAAAAATGGATAAAGAAGTTGTGGTATATACTTACAAAGCAATATCACTCAGCACTGAAATCTATGTCATCAGGCGCTTAGCAGCACAATGAGTGGATTCAGATATGATGATTCTAACTGAAATAAATCACACAGAAAAAGAAACATCATAAGATATCAGTAATACACGGAATGTAAACTTGGCTACACAGGAACTGAATTACAGAACAGAACAGGGTCTCAAATTTAGAAAACCAACTTATGCTTTCTTAAGGGGAAAGGTGAGTTGGGGTGCTGCATAAAACCAGAGATTGAAATGAGCACAGATAAAGTTCCTTAAGCCAAATATGGAATAGACAAGAGCTACTCCTTGCTCAACGAAATGGACTCAACACCGCATATTAAACGCCTAAGAATGTACCTGACTAGTAAGTATCTTAAAACCTATGGATTGCTATGTCTCCGAAAGAGAATCAAGCATGTGTACAGGGGCATAAAGGCAGCAGTGATAGGACTGGAGAGGTTCGGTGAGCAAATGAAGACCCTTTGAAGTCATATTGCATGGAACCCATTCCACGGGTTTCAACTACCCAGGTTTAAGGTATTCTTCTTTCAGCTAAAATATGCATGTGGAACCTAGAGTATGATCAACCATGTGATCGGGATACGTGTTCAAATATGTCTCAGTTTTCGTACCCTGGTACTCGGGTGCAACATTCCAGACGCTTTACTAACACTCTCCCAACTTGGAGAGTCAGTCCCTTTAACCTCCTGTTTGGCCCAGTTTGCAATTTCTGCGGAAGATGAACAGGAATAGGGAGAACCAATGAGAGACTAGCTGGAGGTGTCTGGACGGGCAAATTTAACTCTCATTTCCCACCAGGAAGAGGAATTAACCAAAGGCTCAGCGTGCCGTGCCCAAAACAGATTAGGGCCTGAAGCCATCTTGCGGTGTTGCGGCCAGCTCAAAAGAAAGCGAGTTGAAGAAAGGAACTCAGGGACACTGTAATTCACAAACCTGCAGAGTTATAAATGACAGCTATCGTCCAAAAATATACTGAAGTAAGGCTGCCAAGAGGACTTGAAAGCGGGGCAGAATTGCAGGAAACCAATTTCAGGAGGTAGACTGGAATTACATTGAAAGCATAGGAAAAGAGGCAGAACGACCACAATGATGCACTAGGCCAAAAAGGGCGTATGCGTTTTTTCCTGAATATATTCAGGAAAAAACGCATACGCCCTTTTTGGCCAACCAAGCAAGCTTGCAAAGGAAATCTGCACTACAATGAAGTCTCACTTCCCCCCGGTCAAAAGGGCCATCTGAAAAAAGTGTAAAATCCAGAAAGGCAGGACAGGCCATGGAGAACTGGGAGCCTTGTTATGCTGATGGGCGGGATGTAAATTGCCAACAGACACTCGGGAGAAGTGTATGGTGTTTCCTGAAACATCTAAAAAACAAAGCAACAGAGCCTAGGGCACTTCCACTTATGGTCCTATAGCTTAGGGAAATTAAAATCAAAAAGACACAGCCACCCCAAAGTTTGGAACGGCTCTGTTTAGAAGAACCTCGTTTACAGTACAAGTTCAACATCACAGAAATTGAAAAATGGATAAAGAAGTTGTGGTATATACTTACAAAGCAATATCACTCAGCACTGAAATCTATGTCATCAGGCGCTTAGCAGCACAATGAGTGGATTCAGATATGATGATTCTAACTGAAATAAGTCACACAGAAAAAGAAACATCATAAGATATCAGTAATACACGGAATGTAAACTTGGCTACACAGGAACTGAATTACAGAACAGAACAGGGTCTCAAATTTAGAAAACCAACTTATGCTTGCTTAAGGGGAAAGGTGAGTTGGGGTGCTGCATAAAACCAGAGATTGAAATGAGCACAGATAAATTTCCTTAAGCCAAATATGGAATAGACAAGAGCTACTCCTTGCTCAACGAAATGGACTCAACACCGCATATTAAACGCCTAAGAATGTACCTGACTAGTAAGTATCTTAAAACCTATGGATTGCTATGTCTCCAAAAGAGAATCAAGCGTGTGTACAGGGGCATAAACGCAGCAGTGATAGGATTGGAGAGGTTCGGTGAGCAAATGAAGACCCTTTGAAGTCATATTGCATGGTACCCATTCCATGGGGCTCAACTCTCCAGGTTTAAGGTATTCTTCCTTCAGCTAAAACATGCATGAGGAACCTAGAGTATGATCAACCATGTGATCGGGAGACGTGTCCAAATATGTCTCAGTTTTCGTACCCTGGTACTCGGGTGCAACATTCCAGACGCTTTACTAACACTCTCCCGACTTGGAGAGTCAGTCCCTTTAATCTCCTGTTTGGCCCAGTTTGCAAATTCAGCGGAAGATGAACAGGAATAGCGAGAACCAATGAGAGACTAGCTGGAGGTGTCTGGACGGGCAAATTTAACTCTCATTTCCCACCAGGAAGAGGAATTAACCAAAGGCTCAGCGTGCCGTGCCAGAACCAGATTAGGGCCTGAAGCCATCCTGCGGTGTTGCGGCCAGCTCAAAAGAAAGCGAGTTGAAGAAAGGAGCTCAGGGGCACTGTAATTCACAAACCTGCAGAGTTATAAATGACAGCTATCGTCCAAAAATATACCGAAGTAAGGCTGCCAAGAGGACTTGAAAGCGGGGCAGAATTGCAGGAAACCGATTTCAGGAGGTAGACTGGAATTGCATTGAAAGCATAGGAAAAGAGGCAGAACGTCCACAATGATGCACTTGGCCAAAAAGGGCGTATGCGTTTTTTCCTGAATATATTCAGGAAAAAACGCATACGCCCTTTTTGGCCAACCAAGCAAGCTTGCAAAGGAAATCTGCACTACAATGAAGTCTCACTTCCCCCCGGTCAAAAGGGCCATCTGAAAAAAGTGTAAAATCCAGAAAGGCAGGACAGGCCATGGAGAACTGGGAGCCTTGTTATGCTGATGGGCGGGATGTAAATTGCCAACAGACACTCGGGAGAAGTGTATGGTGTTTCCTGAAACATCTAAGAAACAAAGCAACAGAGCCTAGGGCACTTCCACTTATGGTCCTATAGCTTAGAGAAATTAAAATCAAAAAGACACAGCCACCCCAAAGTTTGGGACGCCTCTGTTTACAAGAACCTCGTTTACCGTACAAGTTCAATATCACAGAAAGTGAAAAATGGATAAAGAACTTGTGGTACTTACGTACAATGCAGTATCACTCAGCAATGAAATCTATGTCATCAGGCCCTTAGCAGCACAATGAGTGGATTCAGGTATGATGATTCTAACTGAAATAAGTCACACAGAAAAAGAAACATCATAAGATATCACTAATACACGGAATGTAAACTTGGCTACACAGGAACTGAATTCCAAAACAGAACAGGGTCTCAAATTTAGAAAACCAACTTATGCTTGCTTAAGGGGAAAGGTGAGTTGGGGTGCTGCATAAAACCAGAGATTGAAATGAGCACAGATAAAGTTCCTTAAGCCAAATATGGAATAGACAAGAGCTACTCCTTGCTCAACGAAATGGACTCAACACCGCATATTAAACGCCTAAGAATGTACCTGACTAGTAAGTATCTTAAAACCTATGGATTGCTATGTCTCCGAAAGAGAACCAAGCATGTGTACAGGGGCATAAATGCAGCAGTGATAGGATTGGAGAGGTTCGGTGAGCAAATGAAGACCCTTTGAAGTCATATTGCATGGTACCCATTCCACGGGTTTCAACTACCCAGGTTTAAGGTATTCTTCCTTCAGCTAAAACATGCATGTGGAACCTAGAGTATGATCAACCATGTGATCGGGATACGTGTTCAAATATGTCTCAGTTTTCGTACCCTGGTACTCGGGTGCAACATTCCTGAGGCTTTACTAACACTCTCCCAACTTGGAGAGTCAGTCCCTTTAACCTCCTGTTTGGCCCAGTTTGCAATTTCTGCGGAAGATGAACAGGAATAGGGAGAACCAATGAGAGACTAGCTGGAGGTGTCTGGACGGGCAAATTTAACTCTCATTTCCCACCAGGAAGAGGAATTAACCAAAGGCTCAGCGTGCCGTGCCAGAACCAGATTAGGGCCTGAAGCCATCCTGCGGTGTTGCGGCCAGCTCAAAAGAAAGCGAGTTGAAGAAAGGAGCTCAGGGGCACTGTAATTCACAAACCTGCAGAGTTATAAATGACAGCTATCGTCCAAAAATATACCGAAGTAAGGCTGCCAAGAGGACTTGAAAGCGGGGCAGAATTGCAGGAAACCGATTTCAGGAGGTAGACTGGAATTGCATTGAAAGCATAGGAAAAGAGGCAGAACGTCCACAATGATGCACTTGGCCAAAAAGGGCGTATGCGTTTTTTCCTGAATATATTCAGGAAAAAACGCATACGCCCTTTTTGGCCAACCAAGCAAGCTTGCAAAGGAAATCTGCACTACAATGAAGTCTCACTTCCCCCCGGTCAAAAGGGCCATCTGAAAAAAGTGTAAAATCCAGAAAGGCAGGACAGGCCATGGAGAACTGGGAGCCTTGTTATGCTGATGGGCGGGATGTAAATTGCCAACAGACACTCGGGAGAAGTGTATGGTGTTTCCTGAAACATCTAAGAAACAAAGCAACAGAGCCTAGGGCACTTCCACTTATGGTCCTATAGCTTAGAGAAATTAAAATCAAAAAGACACAGCCACCCCAAAGTTTGGGACGCCTCTGTTTACAAGAACCTCGTTTACCGTACAAGTTCAATATCACAGAAAGTGAAAAATGGATAAAGAACTTGTGGTACTTACGTACAATGCAGTATCACTCAGCAATGAAATCTATGTCATCAGGCCCTTAGCAGCACAATGAGTGGATTCAGGTATGATGATTCTAACTGAAATAAGTCACACAGAAAAAGAAACATCATAAGATATCACTAATACACGGAATGTAAACTTGGCTACACAGGAACTGAATTCCAAAACAGAACAGGGTCTCAAATTTAGAAAACCAACTTATGCTTGCTTAAGGGGAAAGGTGAGTTGGGGTGCTGCATAAAACCAGAGATTGAAATGAGCACAGATAAAGTTCCTTAAGCCAAATATGGAATAGACAAGAGCTACTCCTTGCTCAACGAAATGGACTCAACACCGCATATTAAACGCCTAAGAATGTACCTGACTAGTAAGTATCTTAAAACCTATGGATTGCTATGTCTCCGAAAGAGAACCAAGCATGTGTACAGGGGCATAAATGCAGCAGTGATAGGATTGGAGAGGTTCGGTGAGCAAATGAAGACCCTTTGAAGTCATATTGCATGGTACCCATTCCACGGGTTTCAACTACCCAGGTTTAAGGTATTCTTCCTTCAGCTAAAACATGCATGTGGAACCTAGAGTATGATCAACCATGTGATCGGGATACGTGTTCAAATATGTCTCAGTTTTCGTACCCTGGTACTCGGGTGCAACATTCCTGAGGCTTTACTAACACTCTCCCAACTTGGAGAGTCAGTCCCTTTAACCTCCTGTTTGGCCCAGTTTGCAATTTCTGCGGAAGATGAACAGGAATAGGGAGAACCAATGAGAGACTAGCTGGAGGTGTCTGGACGGGCAAATTTAACTCTCATTTCCCACCAGGAAGAGGAATTAACCAAAGGCTCAGCGTGCCGTGCCCGAAACAGATTAGGGCCTGAAGCCATCTTGCGGGGTTGCGGCCAGCTCAAAAGAAAGCGAGTTGAAGAAAGGAGCTCAGGGGCACTGTAATTCACAAACCTGCAGAGTTATAAATGACAGCTATCGTCCAAAAATATACTGAAGTAAGGCTGCCAAGAGGACTTGAAAGCGGGGCAGAATTGCAGGAAACCGATTTCAGGAGGTAGACTGGAATTGCATTGAAAGCATAGGAAAAGAGGCAGAACGTCCACAATGATGCACTTGGCCAAAAAGGGCGTATGCGTTTTTTCCTGAATATATTCAGGAAAAAACGCATACGCCCTTTTTGGCCAACCAAGCAAGCTTGCAAAGGAAATCTGCACTACAATGAAGTCTCACTTCCCCCCGGTCAAAAGGGCCATCTGAAAAAAGTGTAAAATCCAGAAAGGCAGGACAGGCCATGGAGAACTGGGAGCCTTGTTATGCTGATGGGCGGGATGTAAATTGCCAACAGACACTCGGGAGAAGTGTATGGTGTTTCCTGAAACATCTAAAAAACAAAGCAACAGAGCCTAGGGCACTTCCACTTATGGTCCTATAGCTTAGGGAAATTAAAATCAAAAAGACACAGCCACCCCAAAGTTTGGAACGCCTCTGTTTACAAGAACCTCGTTTACAGTACAAGTTCAACATCGCAGAAATTGAAAAATGGATAAAGAAGTTGTGGTATATACGTACAAAACAATATCACTCAGCACTGAAATCTATGTCATCAGGCCCTTAGCAGCACAATGAGTGGATTCAGATATGATGATTCTAACTGAAATAAGTCACACAGAAAAAGAAACTTCATAAGATATCAGTAATACACGGAATGTAAACTTGGCTACACAGGAACTGAATTACAGAACAGAACAGGGTCTCAAATTTAGAAAACCAACTTATGCTTGCTTAAGGGTAAAGGTGAGTTGGGGTGCTGCATAAAACCAGAGATTGAAATGAGCACAGATAAAGTTCCTTAAGCCAAATATGGAATAGACAAGAGCTACTCCTTGCTCAACGAAATGGACTCAACACCCCATATTAAACGCCTAAGAATGTACCTGACTAGTAAGTATCTTAAAACCTATGGAATGCTATGTCTCCAAAACAGAATCAAGCGTGTGTACAGGGGCATAAACACAGCAGTGATAGGATTGGAGAGGTTCGGTGAGCAAATGAAGACCCTTTGAAGTCATATTGCATGGTACCCATTCCACGGGTCTCAACTCTCCAGGTTTAAGGTATTCTTCCTTCAGCTAAAACATGCATGAGGAACCTAGAGTATGATCAACCATGTGATCGGGAGACGTGTTCAAATATGTCTCAGTTTTCGTACCCTGGTACTCGGGTGCAACATTCCAGACGCTTTACTAACACTCTCCCGACTTGGAGAGTCAGTCCCTTTAATCTCCTGTTTGGCCCAGTTTGCAATTTCAGCGGAAGATGAACAGGAATAGCGAGAACCAATGAGAGACTAGCTGGAGGTGTCTGGACGGGCAAATTTAACTCTCATTTCCCACCAGGAAGAGGAATTAACCAAAGGCTCAGCGTGCCGTGCCAGAACCAGATTAGGGCCTGAAGCCATCCTGCGGTGTTGCGGCCAGCTCAAAAGAAAGCGAGTTGAAGAAAGGAGCTCAGGGGCACTGTAATTCACAAACCTGCAGAGTTATAAATGACAGCTATCGTCCAAAAATATACCGAAGTAAGGCTGCCAAGAGGACTTGAAAGCGGGGCAGAATTGCAGGAAACCGATTTCAGGAGGTAGACTGGAATTGCATTGAAAGCATAGGAAAAGAGGCAGAACGTCCACAATGATGCACTTGGCCAAAAAGGGCGTATGCGTTTTTTCCTGAATATATTCAGGAAAAAACGCATACGCCCTTTTTGGCCAACCAAGCAAGCTTGCAAAGGAAATCTGCACTACAATGAAGTCTCACTTCCCCCCGGTCAAAAGGGCCATCTGAAAAAAGTGTAAAATCCAGAAAGGCAGGACAGGCCATGGAGAACTGGGAGCCTTGTTATGCTGATGGGCGGGATGTAAATTGCCAACAGACACTCGGGAGAAGTGTATGGTGTTTCCTGAAACATCTAAGAAACAAAGCAACAGAGCCTAGGGCACTTCCACTTATGGTCCTATAGCTTAGAGAAATTAAAATCAAAAAGACACAGCCACCCCAAAGTTTGGGACGCCTCTGTTTACAAGAACCTCGTTTACCGTACAAGTTCAATATCACAGAAAGTGAAAAATGGATAAAGAACTTGTGGTACTTACGTACAATGCAGTATCACTCAGCAATGAAATCTATGTCATCAGGCCCTTAGCAGCACAATGAGTGGATTCAGGTATGATGATTCTAACTGAAATAAGTCACACAGAAAAAGAAACATCATAAGATATCACTAATACACGGAATGTAAACTTGGCTACACAGGAACTGAATTCCAAAACAGAACAGGGTCTCAAATTTAGAAAACCAACTTATGCTTGCTTAAGGGGAAAGGTGAGTTGGGGTGCTGCATAAAACCAGAGATTGAAATGAGCACAGATAAAGTTCCTTAAGCCAAATATGGAATAGACAAGAGCTACTCCTTGCTCAACGAAATGGACTCAACACCGCATATTAAACGCCTAAGAATGTACCTGACTAGTAAGTATCTTAAAACCTATGGATTGCTATGTCTCCAAAAGAGAACCAAGCATGTGTACAGGGGCATAAATGCAGCAGTGATAGGATTGGAGAGGTTCGGTGAGCAAATGAAGACCCTTTGAAGTCATATTGCATGGTACCCATTCCACGGGTTTCAACTACCCAGGTTTAAGGTATTCTTCTTTCAGCTAAAACATGCATGTGGAACCTAGAGTATGATCAACCATGTGATCGGGATACGTGTTCAAATATGTCTCAGTTTTCGTACCCTGGTACTCGGGTGCAACATTCCTGACGCTTTACTAACACTCTCCCAACTTGGAGAGTCAGTCCCTTTAACCTCCTGTTTGGCCCAGTTTGCAATTTCTGCGGAAGATGAACAGGAATAGGGAGAACCAATGAGAGACTAGCTGGAGGTGTCTGGACGGGCAAATTTAACTCTCATTTCCCACCAGGAAGAGGAATTAACCAAAGGCTCAGCGTGCCGTGCCCGAAACAGATTAGGGCCTGAAGCCATCTTGCGGGGTTGCGGCCAGCTCAAAAGAAAGCGAGTTGAAGAAAGGAGCTCAGGGGCACTGTAATTCACAAACCTGCAGAGTTATAAATGACAGCTATCGTCCAAAAATATACTGAAGTAAGGCTGCCAAGAGGACTTGAAAGCGGGGCAGAATTGCAGGAAACCGATTTCAGGAGGTAGACTGGAATTGCATTGAAAGCATAGGAAAAGAGGCAGAACGTCCACAATGATGCACTTGGCCAAAAAGGGCGTATGCGTTTTTTCCTGAATATATTCAGGAAAAAACGCATACGCACTTTTTGGCCAACCAAGCAAGCTTGCAAAGGAAATCTGCACTACAATGAAGTCTCACTTCCCCCCGGTCAAAAGGGCCATCTGAAAAAAGTGTAAAATCCAGAAAGGCAGGACAGGCCATGGAGAACTGGGAGCCTTGTTATGCTGATGGGCGGGATATAAATTGCCAACAGACACTCCGGAGAAGTGTATGGTGTTTCCTGAAACATCTAAAAAACAAAGCAACAGAGCCTAGGGCACTTCCACTTATGGTCCTATAGCTTAGGGAAATTAAAATCAAAAAGACACAGCCACCCCAAAGTTTGGAACGGCTCTGTTTACAAGAACCTCGTTTACAGTACAAGTTCAACATCGCAGAAATTGAAAAATGGATAAAGAAGTTGTGGTATATACGTACAAAACAATATCACTCAGCACTGAAATCTATGTCATCAGGCCCTTAGCAGCACAATGAGTGGATTCAGATATGATGATTCTAACTGAAATAAGTCACACAGAAAAAGAAACTTCATAAGATATCAGTAATACACGGAATGTAAACTTGGCTACACAGGAACTGAATTACAGAACAGAACAGGGTCTCAAATTTAGAAAACCAACTTATGCTTGCTTAAGGGTAAAGGTGAGTTGGGGTGCTGCATAAAACCAGAGATTGAAATGAGCACAGATAAAGTTCCTTAAGCCAAATATGGAATAGACAAGAGCTACTCCTTGCTCAACGAAATGGACTCAACACCGCATATTAAACGCCTAAGAATGTACCTGACTAGTAAGTATCTTAAAACCTATGGAATGCTATGTCTCCAAAAGAGAATCAAGCGTGTGTACAGGGGCATAAACGCAGCAGTGATAGGATTGGAGAGGTTCGGTGAGCAAATGAAGACCCTTTGAAGTCATATTGCATGGTACCCATTCCACGGGTCTCAACTCTCCAGGTTTAAGGTATTCTTCCTTCAGCTAAAACATGCATGAGGAACCTAGAGTATGATCAACCATGTGATCGGGAGACGTGTTCAAATATGTCTCAGTTTTCGTACCCTGGTACTCGGGTGCAACATTCCAGACGCTTTACTAACACTCTCCCGACTTGGAGAGTCAGTTCCTTAATCTCCTGTTTGGCCCAGTTTGCAATTTCAGCGGAAGATGAACAGGAATAGCGAGATCCAATGAGAGACTAGCTGGAGGTGTCTGGACGGGCAAATTTAACTCTCATTTCCCACCAGGAAGAGGAATTAACCAAAGGCTCAGCGTGCCGTGCCAGAACCAGATTAGGGCCTGAAGCCATCCTGCGGTGTTGCGGCCAGGTCACAAGAAAGCGAGTTGAAGAAAGGAGCTCAGGGGCACTGTAATTCACAAACCTGCAGAGTTATAAATGACAGCTATCGTCCAAAAATATACTGAAGGAAGGCTGCCAAGAGGACTTGAAAGCGGGGCAGAATTGCAGGAAACCGATTTCAGGAGGTAGACTGGAATTGCATTGAAAGCATAGGAAAAGAGGCAGAACGTCCACAATGATGCACTTGGCCAAAAAGGGCGTATGCGTTTTTTCCTGAATATATTCAGGAAAAAACGCATACGCCCTTTTTGGCCAACCAAGCAAACTTGCAAAGGAAATCTGCACTACAATGAAGTCTCACATTCCCCCGGTCAAAAGGGCCATCTGAAAAAAGTGTAAAATCCAGAAAGGCAGGACAGGCCATGGAGAACTGGGAGCCTTGTTATGCTGATGGGCGGGATTTAAATTGCCAACAGACACTCGGGAGAAGTGTATGGTGTTTCCTGAAACATCTAAAAACAAAGCAACAGAGCCTAGGGCACTTCCACTTATGGTCCTATAGATTAGGGAAATTAAAATCAAAAAGACACAGCCACCCCAAAGTTTGGGACGCCTCTGTTTACAAGAACCTCGTTGACCGTACAAGTTCAATATCACAGAAACTGAAAAATGGATAAAGAACTTGTGGTACTTACGTACAATGCAGTATCACTCAGCAATGAAATCTATGTCATCAGGCCCGTAGCAGCATAATGAGTGGATTCAGGTACGATGATTCTAACTGAAATAAGTCACACAGGAAAAGAAACATCATAAGATATCAGTAATACACGGAATGTAAACTTGGCTACACAGGAACTGAATTCCAAAACAGAACAGGGTCTCAAATTTAGAAAACCAACTTATGCTTGCTTAAGGGGAAAGGTGAGATGGGGTGCTGCATAAAACCAGAGATTGAAATGAGCACAGATAAAGTTCCTTAAGCCAAATATGGAATAGACAAGAGCTACTCCTTGCTCAACGAAATGGACTCAACACCCCATATTAAACGCCTAAGAATGTACCTGACTAGTAAGTATCTTAAAACCTATGGATTGCTATGTCTCCAAAAGAGAATCAAGCGTGTGTACGGGGGCATAAACGCAGCAGTGATAGGATTGGAGAGGTTCGGTGAGCAAATGAAGACCCTTTGAAGTCATATTGCATGGTACCCATTCCACGGGTCTCAACTCTCCAGGTTTAAGGTATTCTTCCTTCAGCTAAAACATGCATGTGGAACCTAGAGTATGATCAACCATGTGATCGGGAGACGTGTTCAAATATGTCTCAGTTTTGGTACCCTGGTACTCGGGTGCAACATTCCAGACGCTTTACTAACACTCTCCCGACTTGGAGAGTCAGTCCCTTTAACCTCCTGTTTGGCCCAGTTTGCAATTTCTGCGGAAGATGAACAGGAATAGCGAGAACCAATGAGAGACTAGCTGGAGGTGTCTGGACGGGCAAATTTAACTCTCATTTCCCACCAGGAAGAGGAATTAACCAAAGGCTCAGCGTCCCGTGCCGGAACCAGATTAGGGCCTGAAGCCATCCTGCGGTGTTGCGGCCAGGTCACAAGAAAGCGAGTTGAAGAAAGGAGCTCAGGGACACTGTAATTCACAAACCTGCAGAGTTATAAATGACAGCTATCGTCCAAAAATATACTGAAGTAAGGCTGCCAAGAGGACTTGAAAGCGGGGCAGAATTGCAGGAAACCGATTTCAGGAGGTAGACAGGAATTGCATTGAAAGCATAGGAAAAGAGGCAGAATGTCCACAATGATGCACTTGGCCAAAAAGGGCATATGCGTTTTTTCCTGAATATATTCAGGAAAAAACGCATACGCCCTTTTTGGCCAACCAAGCAAGCTTGCAAAGGAAATCTGCACTACAATGAAGTCTCACTTCCCCCCGGTCAAAAGGGCCATCTGAAAAAAGTGTAAAATCCAGAAAGGCAGGACAGGCCATGGAGAACTGGGAGCCTTGTTATGCTGATGGGCGGGATGTAAATTGCCAACAGACACTCGGGAGAAGTGTATGGTGTTTCCTGAAACATCTAAAAAACAAAGCAACAGAGCCTAGGGCACTTCCACTTATGGTCCTATAGCTTAGGGAAATTAAAATCAAAAAGACACAGCCACCCCAAAGTTTGGGACGCCTCTGTTTACAAGAACCTCGTTTACAGTACAAGTTCAATATCACACAAAGTGAAAAATGGATAAAGAACTTGTGGTACTTACGTACAATGCAGTATCACTCAGCAATGAAATCTATGTCATCAGGCCCGTAGCAGCATAATGAGTGGATTCAGGTACAATGATTCTAACTGAAATAAGTCACACAGAAAAAGAAACATCATAAGATATCAGTAATACACGGAATGTAAACTTGGCTACACAGGAACTGAATTACAGAACAGAACAGGGTCTCAAATTTAGAAAACCAACTTATGCTTGCTTAAGGGGAAAGGTGAGATGGGGTGCTGCATAAAACCAGAGATTGAAATGAGCACAGATAAAGTCCCTTAAGCCAAATATGGAATAGACAAGAGCTACTCCTTGCTCAACGAAATGGACTCAACACCCCATATTAAACGCCTAAGAATGTACCTGACTAGTAAGTATCTTAAAACCTATGGATTGCTATGTCTCCAAAAGAGAATCAAGCGTGTGTACGGGGGCATAAACGCAGCAGTGATAGGATTGGAGAGGTTCGGTGAGCAAATGAAGACCCTTTGAAGTCATATTGCATGGTACCCATTCCACGGGTTTCAACTACCCAGGTTTAAGGTATTCTTCCTTCAGCTAAAACATGCATGTGGAACCTAGAGTATGATCAACCATGTGATCGGGAGTCGTGTTCAAATATGTCTCAGTTTTCCTCCCCTGGTACTCGGGTGCAACATTCCAGACGCTTTACTAACACTCTCCCGACTTGGAGAGTCAGTCCCTTTAACCTCCTGTTTGGCCCAGTTTGCAATTTCTGCGGAAGATGAACAGGAATAGCGAGAACCAATGAGAGACTAGCTGGAGGTGTCTGGACGGGCAAATTTAACTCTCATTTCCCACCAGGAAGAGGAATTAACCAAAGGCTCAGCGTGCCGTGCCAGAACCAGATTAGGGCCTGAAGCCATCCTGCGGTGTTGCGGCCAGGTCACAAGAAAGCGAGTTGAAGAAAGGAGCTCAGGGGCACTGTAATTCACAAACCTGCAGAGTTATAAATGACAGCTATCGTCCAAAAATATACTGAAGTAAGGCTGCCAAGAGGACTTGAAAGCGGGGCAGAATTGCAGGAAACCGATTTCAGGAGGTAGACAGGAATTGCATTGAAAGCATAGGAAAAGAGGCAGAACGTCCACAATGATGCACTTGGCCAAAAAGGGCATATGCGTTTTTTCCTGAATATATTCAGGAAAAAACGCATACGCCCTTTTTGGCCAACCAAGCAAGCTTGCAAAGGAAATCTGCACTACAATGAAGTCTCACTTCCCCCCGGTCAAAAGGGCCATCTGAAAAAAGTGTAAAATCCAGAAAGGCAGGACAGGCCATGGAGAACTGGGAGCCTTGTTATGCTGATAGGCTGGATGTAAATTACCAACAGACACTCGGGAGAAGTGTATGGTGTTTCCTGAAACATCTAAAAAACAAAGCAACAGAGCCTAGGGCACTTCCACTTATGGTCCTATAGATTAGGGAAATTAAAATCAAAAAGACACAGCCACCCCAAAGTTTGGGACGCCTCTGTTTACAAGAACCTCGTTTACAGTACAAGTTCAATATCACACAAAGTGAAAAATGGATAAAGAACTTGTGGTACTTACGTACAATGCAGTATCACTCAGCAATGAAATCTATGTCATCAGGCCCGTAGCAGCATAATGAGTGGATTCAGGTACGATGATTCTAACTGAAATAAGTCACACAGAAAAAGAAACATCATAAGATATCAGTAATACACGGAATGTAAACTTGGCTACACAGGAACTGAATTCCAAAACAGAACAGGGTCTCAAATTTAGAAAACCAACTTATGCTTGCTTAAGGGGAAAGGTGAGTTGGGGTGCTGCATAAAACCAGAGATTGAAATGAGCACAGATAAAGTTCCTTAAGCCAAATATGGAATAGACAAGAGCTACTCCTTGCTCAACGAAATGGACTCAACACCCCATATTAAACGCGTAAGAATGTACCTGACTAGTAAGTATCTTAAAACCTATGGATTGCTATGTCTCCAAAAGAGAATCAAGCGTGTGTACGGGGGCATAAACGCAGCAGTGATAGGATTGGAGAGCTTCGGTGAGCAAATGAAGACCCTTTGAAGTCATATTGCATGGTACCCATTCCACGGGTTTCAACTACCCAGGTTTAAGGTATTCTTCCTTCAGCTAAAACATGCATGTGGAACCTAGAGTATGATCAACCATGTGATCGGGAGACGTGTTCAAATATGTCTCAGTTTTCCTCCCCTGGTACTCGGGTGAAACATTCCAGACGCTTTACTAACACTCTCCCGACTTGGAGAGTCAGTCCCTTTAACCTCCTGTTTGGCCCAGTTTGCAATTTCTGCGGAAGATGAACAGGAATAGCGAGAACCAATGAGAGACTAGCTGGAGGTGTCTGGACGGGCAAATTTAACTCTCATTTCCCACCAGGAAGAGGAAATAACCTAAGGCTCAGCGTGCCGTGCCGGAACCAGATTAGGACCTGAAGCCATCCTGCGGTGTTGCGGCCAGCTCAAAAGAAAGCGAGTTGAAGAAAGGAGCTCAGGGGCACTGTAATTCACAAACCTGCAGAGTTATAAATGACAGCTATCGTCCAAAAATATACTGAAGTAAGGCTGCCAAGAGGACTTGAAAGCGGGGCAGAATTGCAGGAAACCGATTTCAGGAGGTAGACTGGAATTGCATTGAAAGCATAGGAAAAGAGGCAGAACGTCCACAATGATGCACTTGGCCAAAAAGGGCGTATGCGTTTTTTCCTGAATATATTCAGGAAAAAACGCATACGCCCTTTTTGGCCAACCAAGCAAGCTTGCAAAGGAAATCTGCACTACAATGAAGTCTCACTTCCCCCCGGTCAAAAGGGCCATCTGAAAAAAGTGTAAAATCCAGAAAGGCAGGACAGGCCATGGAGAACTGGGAGCCTTGTTATGCTGATGGGCGGGATGTAAATTGCCAACAGACACTCGGGAGAAGTGTATGGTGTTTCCTGAAACATCTAAAAAACAAAGCAACAGAGCCTAGGGCACTTCCACTTATGGTCCTATAGCTTAGGGAAATTAAAATCAAAAAGACACAGCCACCCCAAAGTTTGGGACGCCTCTGTTTACAAGAACCTCGTTTACAGTACAAGTTCAACATCGCAGAAAGTGAAAAATGGATAAAGAAGATGTGGTATTTACTTACAAAGCAATATCACTCAACAATGAAATCTATGTCATCAGGCTCTTAGCAGCACAATGAGTGGATTCAGGTATGATGATTCTAACTGAAATAAGTCACACAGAAAAAGAAACATCATAAGATATCACTAATACACGGAATGTAAACTTGGCTACACAGGAACTGAATTACAGAACAGAACAGGGTCTCAAATTTAGAAAACCAACTTATGCTTGCTTAAGAGGAAAGGTGAGTTGGGGTGCTGCATAAAACCAGAGATTGAAATGAGCACAGATAAAGTTCCTTAAGCCAAATATGGAATAGACAAGAGCTACTCCTTGCTCAACGAAATGGACTCAACACCGCATATTAAACGCCTAAGAATGTACCTGACTAGTAAGTATCTTAAAACCTATGGATTGCTATGTCTCCGAAAGAGAATCAAGCATGTGTACAGGGGCATAAACGCAGCAGTGATAGGATTGGAGAGGTTCGGTGAGCAAATGAAGACCCTTTGAAGTCATATTGCATGGTACCCATTCCACGGGTTTCAACTACCCAGGTTTAAGGTATTCTTCCTTCAGCTAAAACATGCATGTGGAACCTAGAGTATGATCAACCATGTGATCGGGAGACGTGTTCAAATATGTCTCAGTTTTCCTCCCCTGGTACTCGGGTGCAACATTCCAGATGCTTTACTAACACTCTCCCGACTTGGAGAATCAGTCCCTTTAACCTCCTGTTTGGCCCAGTTTGCAATTTCCGCGGAAGATGAAAAGGAATAGCGAGAACCAATGAGAGACTAGCTGGAGGTGGCTGGACGGGCAAATTTAAATCTCATTTCCCACCAGGAAGAGGAAATAACCAAAGGCTCAGCGTGCCGTGCCGGAACCAGATTAGGGCCTGAAGCCATCCTGCGGTGTTGCGGCCAGGTCACAAGAAAGCGAGTTGAAGAAAGGAGCTCAGGGGCACTGTAATTCACAAACCTGCACAGTTATAAATGACAGCTATCATCCAAAAACAGACTAAAGTAAGGCTGCCAAGAGGACTTGAAAGCGGGGCAGAATTGCAGGAAACCGATTTCAGGAGGTAGACTGCAATTGCATTGAAAGCATAGGAAAAGAGGCAGAACGTCCACAATGATGCACTTGGCCAAAAAGGGCATATGCGTTTTTTCCTGAATATATTCAGGAAAAAACGCATACACACTTTTTGGCCAACCAAGCAAGCTTGCAAAGGAAATCTGCACTACAATGAAGTCTCAGTTCCCCCCGGTCAAAAGGGCCATCTGCAAAAAGTGTAAAATCCAGAAAGGCAGGACAGGCCATGGAGAACTGGGAGCCTTGTTATGCTGATGGGCGGGATGTAAATTGCCAACAGACACTCGGGAGAAGTGTATGGTGTTTCCTGATGCATCTAAAAAACAAAGCAACAGAGCCTAGGGCACTTCTACTTATGGTCCTATAGCTTAGGGAAATTAAAATCAAAAAGACACAGCCACCCCAAAGTTTGGGACGCCTCTGTTTACAAGAACCTCGTTTACCGTACAAGTTCAATATCACAGAAAGTGAAAAATGGATAAAGAACTTGTGGTACTTACGTACAATGCAGTATCACTCAGCAATGAAATCTAAGTCATCAGGCCCGTAGCAGCATAATGAGTGGATTCAGGTACGATGATTCTAACTGAAATAAGTCACACAGAAAAAGAAACATCATAAGATATCCCTAATACACGGAATGTAAAGTTGGCTACACAGGAACTGAATTCCAAAACAGAACAGGGTCTCAAATTTAGAAAACCAACTTATGCTTGCTTAAGGGGAAAGGTGAGTTGGGGTGCTGCATAAAACCAGAGATTGAAATGAGCACAGATAAAGTTCCTTAAGCCAAATATGGAACAGACAAGAGCTACTCCTTGCTCAACGAAATGGACTCAACACCCCATATTAAACGCCTAAGAATGTACCTGACTAGTAAGTATCTTAAAACCTATGGATTGCTATGTCTCCGAAAGAGAATCAAGCATGTGTACAGGGGCATAAACGCAGCAGTGATAGGATTGGAGAGGTTCGGTGAGCAAATGAAGACCCTTTGAAGTCATATTGCATGGTACCCATTCCACGGGTCTCAACTCTCCAGGTTTAAGGTATTCTTCCTTCAGATAAAACATGCATGTTTAACCCAGAGTATGATCAACCGTGTGAACGAGAGACGTGTTCAAATATGTCTCAGTTTTCCTCCCCTGGTACTCGGGTGCAACATTCCAGACGCTTTACTAACACTCTCCCCACTTGGAGAGTCAGCGCCTTTAACCTCCTGTTTGGCCCAGTTTGCAATTTCTGCGGAAGATGAACAGGAATAGGGAGAACCAATGAGAGACTAGCTGGAGGTGTCTGGACGGGCAAATTTAACTCTCATTTCCCATCTGGAAGAGGAAATAACCAAAGGCTCAGCGTGCCGTGCCGGAACCAGATTAGGGCCTGAAGCCATCCTGCGGTGTTGCGGCCAGCTCAAAAGAAAGCGAGTTGAAGAAAGGAGCTCAGGGGCACTGTAATTCACAAACCTGCAGAGTTATAAATGACAGCTATCGTCGAAAAATATACTGAAGTAAGGCTGCCAAGAGGACTTGAAAGCGGGGCAGAATTGCAGGAAACCGATTTCAGGAGGTAGACTGGAATTGCATTGAAAGCATAGGAAAAGAGGCAGAACGTCCACAATAATGCACTTGGCCAAAAAGGGCGTATGCGTTTTTTCCTGAATATATTCAGGAAAAAACGCATACGCGCTTTTTGGCCAACCAAGCAAGCTTGCAAAGGAAATCTGCACTACAATGAAGTCTCACTTCCCCCCGGTCAAAAGGGCCATCTGAAAAAAGTGGAAAATCCAGAAAGGCAGGACAGGCCATGGAGAACTGGGAGCCTTGTTATGCTGATGGGCGGGATGTAAATTGCCATCAGCCACTGGGGAGAAGTGTATGGTGTTTCCTGAAACATCAAAATATCAAAGCAACAGAGCCTAGGGCACATCCACCTATGGTCCTATAGCTTAGGGAAATTAAAATCAAAAAGACACAGCCACCCCAAAGTTTGGGACGGCTCTGTTTACAAGAACCTCATTTACGGTACAAGTTCAATATCGCAGAAAGTGAAAAATGGATAAAGAAGTTGTGGTACTTACGTACAATGCAATATCACTCAGAAATGTAATCTTTGCCATCAGGCCCGTAGCAGCATAATGAGTGGATTCAGGTATGATGATTCTAACTGAAATAAGTCACACAGAAAAAGAAACATCATAAGATATCACTAATACACGGAATGTAAACTTGGCTACACAGGAACTGAATTACAAAACAGAACAGGGTCTCAAATTTAGAAAACCAACTTATGCTTGCTTAAGGGGAAAGGTGAGTTGGGCTGCTGCATAAAACCAGAGATTGAAATGAGCACAGATAAAGTTCCTTAAGCCAAATATGTAATAGACAAGAGCTACTCCTTGCTCAACGAAATGGACACAACACCCCATATTAAACGCCTAAGAATGTACGTGACTATTAAGTATCTTAAAACCTATGGATTGCTATGTCTCCGAAAGAGAATCAAGCATGTGTACAGGGGCATAAGTGCAGCAGTGATAGGATTGGAGAGGTTCGGTGAGCAAATGAAGACCCTTTGAAGTCATATTGCATGGTACCCATTCCACGGGTCTCAACTCTCCAGGTTTAAGGTATTCTTCCTTCAGCTAAAACATGAACGTGGAACCCAGAGTATGATCAACCGTGTGATCGGGAGGCGTGTTCAAATATGTCTCAGTTTTCGTCCCCTGGTACACGGGTGCAACATTCCAGACGCTTTACTAACACTCTCCCCACTTGGAGAGTCAGTGCCTTTAACCTCCTGTTTGGCCCAGTTTGCAATTTCTGCGGAAGATGAACAGGAATAGGGAGCACCAATGAGAGACTAGCTGGAGGTGTCTGGACGGGCAAATTTAACTCTCATTTCCCACCAGGAAGAGGAATTAACCGAAGGCTCAGCGTGCCATGCCAAAACCAGATTAGGGCCTGAAGCAATCCTGCGGTGTTGCGGCCAGCTCACAAGAAAGCGAGTTGAAGAAAGGAGCTCAGGGGCACTGTAATTCACAAACCTGCAGACTTATAAATGACAGCTATGGTCCAAAAATATACTGAAGTAAGGCTGCCAAGAGGACTTGAAAGCGGGGCAGAATTGCAGGAAACCGATTTCAGGAGGTAGACTGGAATTGCATTGAAAGCATAGGAAAAGAGGCAGAACGTCCACAATGATGCACTTGGCCAAAAAGGGCGTATGCGTTTTTTCCTGAATATATTCAGGAAAAAACGCATACGCCCTTTTTGGCCAACCAAGCAAGCTTGCAAAGGAAATCTGCACTATAATGAAGTCTCACGTCCCCCCGGTCAAAAGGGCCATCTGAAAAAAGTGTAAAATCCAGAAAGGCAGGACAGGCCATGGAGAACTGGGAGCCTTGTTATGCTGATGGGCGGGATGTAGATTGCCAGCAGCCACTCGGGAGAAGGGTATGGTGTTTCCAGAAATATCTAAAAAACAAAGCAACAGAGCCTAGGGCACTTCCACTTATGGTCCTATAGCTTAGGGAAATTAAAATCAAAAAGTCACAGCCACCCAAGTTTGGGACGGCTCTGTTTACAAGAACCTCGTTAACGGTACAAGTTCAATATCGCAGAAAGTGAAAAATGGATAAAGAAGTTGTGGTACTTACGTACAATGCAATATCACTCAGCAATGAAATCTATGTCATCAGGCCTGTAGCAGCATAATGAGTGGATTCAGGTATGATGATTCTAACTGAAATGAGTCACACAGAAAAAGAAACATCATAAGATATCACTAATACACGGAATGTAAACTTGGCTACACAGGAACTGAATTACAAAACAGAACAGGCTCTCAAATTTAGAAAACCAACTTATGCTTGCTTAAGGGGAAAGGTGAGTTGGGGTGTTGCATAAAACCAGAGATTGAAATGAGCACAGATAAAGTTCCTTAAGCCAAATATGTAATAGACAAGAGCTACTCCTTGCTCAATGAAATGGACTCAACACCCCATATTAAACGCCTAAGAATGTACCTGACTAGTAAGTATCTGAAAACCTATGGATTGCTATGTCTCTGAAAGAGAATCAAGCGTGTGTACAGGTGCATAAACGCAGCAGTGATAGGATTGGAGAGGTTCGGTGAGCAAATGAAGACCCTTTGAAGTCATATGGCATGGTACCCATTCCACGGGTCTCAACTCTCCAGGTTTCAGAGATTTTTCCTTCAGCTAAAACATGCATGTGGAACCCAGAGTATGATCCACCGTGTGATCGGGAGACGTGTTCAAATATGTCTCAGTTTTCGTTCCCTGGTACTCGGGTGCAACATTCCAGATGCTTTACTAACACTCTCCCAACTTGGAGAGTCACTGCCTTTAACCTCCTGTTTGGCCCAGTTTGCAATTTCTGCGGAAGATGAAGAGGAACAGGGAGGACCAATGAGAGACTAGCTGGAGGTGTCTGGACGGGCAAATTTAACTCTCATTTCCCACCAGGAAGAGGAATTAACCAAAGGCTCAGCGTGCCGTGCCGGAACCAGATTAGGGCCTGAAGCAATCCTGCGGTGTTGCGGCCAGCTCACAAGAAAGCGAGTTGAAGAAAGGAGCACAGGGGCATTGTCATTCACAAACCTGCAGAGTTATAAATGACAGCTATGGTCCAAAAATATACTGAAGTAAGGCTGCCAAGAGGACTTGAAAGCGGGGCAGAATTGCAGGAAACCGATTTCAGGAAGTAGACTGGAATTGCATTGAAAGCATAGGAAAAGAGGCAGAACGTCCACAATGATGCACTTGGCCAAAAAGGGCGTATGCGTTTTTTCCTGAATATATTCAGGAAAAAACGCATACGCACTTTTTGGCCAACCAAGCAAGCTTGCAAAGGAAATCTGCACTACAATGAAGTCTCACTTCCCCCCGGTCAAAAAGGCCATCTGAAAAAAGTGTAAATTCCAGAAAGACAGGACAGACCATGGAGACCTGGGAGCCTTTTTATGCTGATGGGTGGGATGTAAATTGCCAGCAGCCACTCGGGAGAAGTGTATGGTGTTTCCTGAAACATCTAAAAAACAAAGCAACAGAGCCTAGAGCACTTCCACTTATGGTCCTATAGCTTAGGGAAATTAAAATCAAAAAGACACAGCCACCCCAAATTTTGGGACGGCCCTGTTTACAAGAACCTTGTTCATGGTACAAGTTCAATATCGCAAAAAGAGAAAAATGGATAAAGAAGTTCTGATACTTACGTACAATGCAATATCACTCAGCAATGAAATCTATGTCATCAGGCCCATAGCAGCATAATGAGTGGATTCAGGTATGATGATTCTAACTGAAATAAGTCACACAGAAAAAGAAACATCATAAGATATCACTAATACATGGCATGTAAACTTGGCTACACAGGAACTGAATTACAAAACAGAACATGGTCTCAAATTTAGAAAACCAACTTATGCTTGCTTAAGGGGAAAGGTGAGTTGGGGTGCTGCATAAAACCAGAGATTGAAATGAGCACAGATAACGTTCCTTAAGCCAAATATGTAACAGACAAGAGCTACTCCTTGCTCAACGAAATGGACTCAACACCCCATATTAAACGCCTAAGAATGTACCTGACTAGTAAGTATCTTAAAACCTATGGATTGCTATGTCTGCGAAAGAGAATCAAGCATGTGTACAGGGGCATAAACACAACAGTGATAGGATTGGAGAGGTTCGGTGAGCAAATGAAGACCCTTTGAAATCATATTGCATGGTACCCATTCCACGGGTCACAACTCTCCAGGTTTAAGGGATTCTTCCTTCAGCTAAAACATGCATGTGGAACCCAGAGTATGATCCACCGTGTGATCGGGAGACGTGTTCAAATATGTCTCAGTTTTCCTCCCCTGGTATTTGTGGGCAACATTCCAGACGCTTTACTAACAATCTCCCCACTTAGAGAGTCAGCGCCTTTAACCTCCTGTTTGGCCCAGTTTGCAATGTCTGCGGAAGATGAACAGGAATAGGGAGAACCAATGAGAGACTAGCTGGAGGTGTCTGGACGGGCAAATTTAACTCTCATTTCCCACCAGGAAGAGGAAATAACCAAAGGCTCAGTGTGCCGTGCCGGAACCAGATTAGGGCCTGAAGCCATACTGCGGTGTTGCGGCCAGCTCACCAGAAAGCGAGTTGAAGAAAGGAGCTCAGGGGCACTGTAATTCACAAACCTGCAGAGTTATAAATGACAGCTATCGTCCAAAAATATACTGAAGTAAGGCTGCCAAGAGGACTTGAAAGCGGGGCAGAATTGCAGGAAACCGATTTCAGGAGGTAGACTGGAATTGCATTGAAAGCATAGGAAAAGAGGCAGAACGTCCACAATGATGCACTTGGCCCAAAAGGGCGTATGCGTTTTTTCCTGAATATATTCAGGAAAAAAAGCATACGCCCTTTTTGGCCAACCAAGCAAACTTGCAAAGGAAATCTGCACTACAATGAAGTCTCACTTCCCCCAGGTCAAAAGGGCCATCTGAAAAAAGTGTAAAATCCAGAAAGGCAGGACAGGCCATGGAGAACTGGGAGCCTTGTTATGCTGATGGGTGGGATGTAAATTGCCAACAGACACTTGGGAGAAGTGTATGGTGTTTCCTGAAACATCTAAAAAACAAAGCAACAGAGCCTAGGGCACTTCCACTTATGGTCCTATAGCTTAGGGAAATTAAAATCAAAAAGACACAGCCACCCCAAAGTTTGGGACGCCTCTGTTTACAAGAACCTCGTTTACCGTACAAGTTCAATATCACTGAAAGTGAAAAATGGATAAAGAACTTGTGGTACTTACGTACAATGCAGTATCACTCAGCAATGAAATCTATGTCATCAGGCCCTTAGCAGCACAGTGAGTGGATTCAGGTACGATGATTCTAACTGAAATAAGTCACACAGAAAAAGAAACATCATAAGTTATCACTAATACACGGAATGTAAACTTGGCTACACAGGAACTGAATTCCAAAACAGAACAGGGTCTCAAATTTAGAAAACAAACTTATTCTTCCTTAAGGGGAAAGGTGATTTGGGGTGCTGCATAAAACCAGAGATTGAAATGAGCACAGATAAAGTTCCTTAAGCCAAATATGGAATAGAAAAGAGCTACTCCTTACTCAACGAAATGAACTCAACACCGCATATTAAACGCCTAAGAATGTACCTGACTAGTAAGTATCTTAAAACCTATGGATTGCTATGTCTCCAAAGGAGAATCAAGCGTGTATACAGGGGCATAAACGCAGCAGTGATAGGATTGGAGAGGTTCGGTGAGCAAATGAAGACCCTTTGAAGTCATATTGCATGGTACCCATTCCACGGGTCTCAACTCTCCAGGTTTAAGGTATTCTTCCTTCAGCTAAAACATGCATGTGGAACCCAGAGTATGATCAACCGTGTCAACGGGAGACGTGTTCAAATATGTCTCAGTTTTCCTCCCCTGGTACTCGGGTGCAACATTCCAGACGCTTTACTAACACTCTCCCCACTTGGAGAGTCAGCGCCTTTAACCTCCTGTTTGGACCAGTTTGCAATTTCTGTGGAAGATGAACAGGAATAGTGAGAACCAATGAGAGACTAGCTGGAGGTGTCTGGACGGGCAAATTTAACTCTCATTTCCCACCAGGAAGAGCAATTAACCAAAGGCTCAGCGTGCTGTGCCGGAACCAGATTAGGGCCTGAAGCCATCCTGCGGTGTTGCGGCCAGCTCACAAGAAAGTGAGTTGAAGAAAGGAGCTCAGTGGCACTGTAATTCACAAACCTGCAGAGTTATAAATGACACCTATCGTCCAAAAATATACTGAAGTAAGGCTGCCAAGAGGACTTGAAAGCTGGACAGAATTGCCGGAAACCGATTTCAGGAGGTAGACTGGAATTGCATTGAAAGCATAGGAAAAGAGGCAGAACGTCGACAATGATGCACTTGGCCCAAAAGGGCGTATGCGTTTTTTCCTGAATATATTCAGGAAAAAAAGCATACGCCCTTTTTGGCCAACCAAGCAAACTTGCAAAGGAAATCTGCACTACAATGAAGTCTCACTTCCCCCAGGTCAAAAGGGCCATCTGAAAAAAGTGTAAAATCCAGAAAGGCAGGACAGGCCATGGAGAACTGGGAGCCTTGTTATGCTGATGGGTGGGATGTAAATTGCCAACAGACACTTGGGAGAAGTGTATGGTGTTTCCTGAAACATCTAAAAAACAAAGCAACAGAGCCTAGGGCACTTCCACTTATGGTCCTATAGCTTAGGGAAATTAAAATCAAAAAGACACAGCCACCCCCAAAGTTTGGGACGGCTCTGATTACAAGAACCTCGTTTATAGTACAAGTTCAACATCGCAGAAAGTGAAAAATGGATAAAGAAGTTGTGGTATTTACTTACAAAGCAATATCACTCAGCAATGAAATCTATGTCATCAGGCCCGTAGCAACATAATGAGTGGATTCAGGTACGATGATTCTAACTGAAATAACTCACACAGAAAAAGAAACATCATAAGTTATCACTAATACACGGAATGTAAACTTGGCTACACAGGAACTGAATTCCAAAACAGAATAGGGTCTCAAATTTAGAAAACAAACTTATGCTTGCTTAAGGGGAAAGGTGAGTTGGGGTGCTGCATAAAACCAGAGATTGAAATGAGCACAGATAAAGTTCCTTAAGCCAAATATGGAATAGACAAGAGCTACTCCTTGCTCAACGAAATGGACTCAACACCCCATATTAAATGCCTAAGAATCTACCTGACTAGAAAGTATCTTAAAACCTATGGATTGCTATGTGTCCAAAAGAGAATCAAGCGTGTGTACAGGGGCATAAACGCAGCAGTGATAGGATTGGAGAGGTTCGGTGAGCAAATGAAGACCCTTTGAAGTCATATTGCATGGTACCCATTCCACGGGTCTCAACTCTCCAGGTTTAAGGTATTCTTCCTTCAGCTAAAACATGCATGTGGAACCCCGAGTATGATCAACCATGTGATCGGGAGACGTGTTCAAATATGTCTCAGTTTTCGTACCCTGGTACTCGGGTGCAACTTTCCAGAGGCTTTACTAACACTCTCCCGACTTGGATAGTCAGTCCCTTAACCTCCTGTTTGGCCCAGTTTGCAATTTCTGCGGAAGATGAACAGGAATAGCGAGAACAAATGAGAGACTAGCTGGAGGTGTCTGGACGGGCAAATTTAACTCTCATTTCCCACCAGGAAGAGGAATTAACCAAAGGCTCAACATGCCGTGCCGGAACCAGATTAGGGCCTGAAGCCATCCTGCGGTGTTGCGGCCAGGTCACAAGAAAGCGAGTTGAAGAAAGGAGCTCAGGGGCACTGTAATTCACAAACCTGCAGAGTTATAAATGACAGCTATCGTCCAAAAATATACTGAAGTAAGGCTGCCAAGAGCACTTGAAAGCGGGGCAGAATTGCAGGAAACCGATTTCAGGAGGTAGACTGGAATTGCATTGAAAGCATAGGAAAAGAGGCAGAACGTCCACAATGATGCACTTGGCCAAAAAGGGCGTATGCGTTTTTTCCTGAATATATTCAGGAAAAAACGCATACGCCCTTTTTGGCCAACCAAGCAAGCTTGCAAAGGAAATCTGCACTACAATGAAGTCTCACTTCCCCCCGGTCAAAAGGGTCATCTGAAAAAAGTGTAAAATCCAGAAAGGCAGGACAGGCCATGGAGAACTGGGAGCCTTGTTATGCTGATGGGCGGGATGTAAATTGCCAACAGCCACTCGGGAGAAGTGTATGGTGTTTCCTGAAACATCCAGAAAACAAAGCAACAGAGCCTAGGGCACTTCCACTTATGGTCCTATAGCTTAGGGAAATTAAAATCAAAAAGACACAGCCACCCCAAAGTTTGGGACGCCTCTGTTTACAAGAACCTCGTTTACCGTACAACTTCAATATCACAGAAAGTGAAAAATGGATAAAGAACTTGTGGTACTTACGTACAATGCAGTATCACTCAGCAATGAAATCTATGTCATCAGGCCCGTAGCAGAATAATGAGTGGATTCAGGTACGATGATTCTAACTGAAATAAGTCACACAGAAAAAGAAACATCATAAGATATCACTAATACACGGAATGTAAACTGGACTACACAGGAACTGAATTACAGAACAGAACAGGGTCTCAAATTTAGAAAACCATCTTATGCTTGCTTAAGGGGAAAGGTGAGTTGGGGTGCTGCATAAAACCAGAGATTGAAATGAGCACAGATAAAGTTCCTTAAGCCAAATATGGAATAGACAAGAGCTACTCCTTGCTCAACGAAATGGACTCAACACCCCATATTAAACGCCTAAGAATGTACCTGACTAGTAAGTATCTTAAAACCTATGGATTGCTATGTCTCCAAAAGAGAATCAAGCGTGTGTACAGGGGCATAAACGCAGCAGTGATAGGATTGGAGAGGTTCGGTGAGCAAATGAAGACCCTTTGAAGTCATATTGCATGGTACCCATTCCACGGGTTTCAACTACCCAGTTTTAAGGTATTCTTCCTTCAGCTAAAACATGCATGTGGAACCTAGAGTATGATCAACCATGTGATCGGGAGACGTGTTCAAATATGTCTCAGTTTTCGTACCCTGGTACTCGGGTGCAACATTCCAGAGGCTTTACTAACACTCTCCCGACTTGGATAGTCAGTCCCTTAACCTCCTGTTTGGCCCAGTTTGCAATTTCTGCGGAAGATGAACAGGAATAGCGAGAACAAATGAGAGACTAGCTGGAGGTGTCTGGACGGGCAAATTTAACTCTCATTTCCCACCAGGAAGAGGAATTAACCAAAGGCTCAACGTGCCGTGCCGGAACCAGATTAGGGCCTGAAGCCATCCTGCGGTGTTGCGGCCAGGTCACAAGAAAGCGAGTTGAAGAAAGGAGCTCAGGGGCACTGTAATTCACAAACCTGCAGAGTTATAAATGACAGCTATCGTCCAAAAATATACTGAAGTAAGGCTGCCAAGAGGACTTGAAAGCAGGGAAGAATTGCAGGAAACCGATTTCAGGAGGTAGACTGGAATTGCATTGAAAGCATAGGAAAAGAGGCAGAACGTCCACAATGATGCACTTGGCCAAAAAGGGCGTATGCGTTTTTTCCTGAATATATTCAGGAAAAAACGCATACGCACTTTTTGGCCAACCAAGGAAGCTTGCAAAGGAAATCTGCACTACAATGAAGTCTCACTTCCCCCCGGTCAAAAGGGCCATCTGAAAAAAGTGTAAAATCCAGAAAGGCAGGACAGGCCATGGAGAACTGGGAGCCTTGTTATGCTGATGGGCGGGATGTAAATTGCCAACAGCCACTCGGGAGAAGTGTATGGTGTTTCCTGAAACATCCAGAAAACAAAGCAACAGAGCCTAGGGCACTTCCACTTATGGTCCTATAGCTTAGGGAAATTAAAATCAAAAAGACACAGCCACCCCAAAGTTTGGGACGCCTCTGTTTACAAGAACCTCGTTTACCGTACAAGTTCAATATCACAGAAAGTGAAAAATGGATAAAGAACTTGTGGTACTTATGTACAATGCAGTATCACTCAGCAATGAAATCTATGTCATCAGGCCCGTAGCAGAATAATGAGTGGATTCAGGTACGATGATTCTAACTGAAATAAGTCACACAGAAAAAGAAACATCATAAGATATCACTAATACACGGAATGTAAACTGGACTACACAGGAACTGAATTACAGAACAGAACAGGGTCTCAAATTTAGAAAATCAACTTATGCTTGCTTAAGGGGAAAGGTGAGTTGGGGTGCTGCATAAAACCAGAAATGGAAATGAGCACAGATAAAGTTCCTTAAGCCAAATATGGAATAGACAAGAGCTACTCCTTGCTCAACGAAATGGACTCAACACCCCATATTAAACGCCTAAGAATGTACCTGACTAGTAAGTATCTTAAAACCTATGGATTGCTATGTCTCCAAAAGAGAATCAAGCGTGTGTACAGGGGCATAAACGCAGCAGTGATAGGATTGGAGAGGTTCGGTGAGCAAATGAAGACCCTTTGAAGTCATATTGCATGGTACCCATTCCACGGGTTTCAACTACCCAGTTTTAATGTATTCTTCCTTCAGCTAAAACATGCATGTGGAACCTAGAGTATGATCAACCATGTGATCGGGAGACGTGTTCAAATATGTCTCAGTTTTCGTACCCTGGTACTCGGGTGCAACATTCCAGACGCTTTACTAACACTCTCCCGACTTGGAGAGTCAGTCCCTTAACCTCCTGTTTGGCCCAGTTTGCAATTTCTGCGGAAGATGAACAGGAATAGCGAGAACAAATGAGAGACTAGCTGGAGGTGTCTGGACGGGCAAATTTAACTCTCATTTCCCACCAGGAAGAGGAATTAACCAAAGGCTCAACGTGCCGTGCCGGAACCAGATTAGGGCCTGAAGCCATCCTGCGGTGTTGCGGCCAGGTCACAAGAAAGCGAGTTGAAGAAAGGAGCTCAGGGGCACTGTAATTCACAAACCTGCAGAGTTATAAATGACAGCTATCGTCCAAAAATATACTGAAGTAAGGCTGCCAAGAGGACTTGAAAGCGGGGCAGAATTGCAGGAAACCGATTTCAGGAGGTAGACTGGAATTGCATTGAAAGCATAGGAAAAGAGGCAGAACGTCCACAATGATGCACTTGGCCAAAAAGGGCGTATGCGTTTTTTCCTGAATATATTCAGGAAAAAACGCATACGCCCTTTTTGGCCAACCAAGCAAGCTTGCAAAGGAAATCTGCACTACAATGAAGTCTCACTTCCCCCCGGTCAAAAGGGCCATCTGAAAAAAGTGTAAAATCCAGAAAGGCAGGACAGGCCATGGAGAACTGGGAGCCTTGTTATGCTGATGGGCGGGATGTAAATTGCCAACAGACACTCGGGAGAAGTGTATGGTGTTTCCTGAAACATCTACAAAACAAAGCAACAGAGCCTAGGGCACTTCCACTTATGGTCCTATAGCTTAGGGAAATTAAAATCAAAAAGACACAGCCACCCCAAAGTTTGGGACGCCTCTGTTTACAAGAACCTCCTTTACCATACAAGTTCAATATCACAGAAAGTGAAAAATGGATAAAGAACTTGTGGTACTTATGTACAATGCAGTATCACTCAGCAATGAAATCTATGTCATCAGGCCCATAGCAGCATAATGAGTGGATTCAGGTACGATGATTCTAACTGAAATAAGTCACACAGAAAAAGAAACATCATAAGATATCAGTAATACACGGAATGTAAACTTGGCTACACAGGAACTGAATTACAGAACAGAACAGGGTCTCAAATTTAGAAAACCATCTTATGCTTGCTTAAGGGGAAAGGTGAGTTGGGGTGCTGCATAAAACCAGAGATTGAAATGAGCACACATAAAGTTCCTTAAGCCAAATATGGAATAGACAAGAGCTACTTCTTGCTCAACGAAATGGACTCAACACCCCATATGAAACGCCTAAGAATGTACCTGACTAGTAAGTATCTTAAAACCTATGGATTGCTATGTCTCCAAAAGAGAATCAAGCGTGTGTACAGGGGCATAAACGCAGCAGTGATAGGATTGGTGAGGATCGATGAGCAAATGAAGACCCTTTGAAGTCATATTGCATGGTACCCATTCCACGGGTTTCAACTACCCAGGTTTAAGTTATTCTTCATTCAGCTAAAACATGCATGTGGAACCTAGAGTATGATCAACCATGTGATCGGGAGACGTGTTCAAATATGTCTCAGTTTTCGTCCCCTGGTACTCGGGTGCAACAATCCAGATGCTTTACTAACAGTCTCCCGAATTGGAGAGTCAGTCCGTTTAACCTCCTGTTTGGCCCAGTTTGCAATTTCTGCGGAAGATGAACAGGAATAGGGAGAACCAATGAGAGACTAGCTGGAGGTGTCTGGACGGGCAAATTTAACTCTCATTTCCCAGCAGGAAGAGGAATTAACCAAAGGCTCAGCGTGCCGTGCCGGAACCAGATTAGGGCCTGAAGCCATCCTGCGGTGTTGCGGCCATCTCACAAGAAAGCGAGTTGAAGAAAGGAGCTCAGGGGCACTGTAATTCACAAATCTGCAGAGTTATAAATGACAGCTATCATCCAAAAATATACTGAAGTAAGGCTGCCAAGAGGACTTGAAAGCGGGGCAGAATTGCAGGAAACCGATTTCAGGAGGTAGACTGGAATTGCATTGAAAGCATAGGAAAAGAGGCAGAACGTCCACAATGATGCACTTGGCCAAAAAGGGCGTATGCGTTTTTTCCTGAATATATTCAGGAAAAAACGCATACGCCCTTTTTTGCCAACCAAGCAAGCTTGCAAAGGAAATCTGCACTACAATGAAGTCTCACTTCCCCCCGGTCAAAAGGGCCATCTGAAAAAAGTGTAAAATCCAGAAAGGCAGGACAGGCCATGGAGAACTGGGAGCCTCGTTATGCTGATGGGCGGGATGTAAATTGCCAACAGACACTCGGGAGAAGTGTATGGTGTTTCCTGAAACATCTACAAAACAAAGCAACAGAGCCTAGGGCACTTCCACTTATGGTCCTATAGCTTAGGGAAATTAAAATCAAAAAGACACAGCCACCCCAAAGTTTGGGACGCCTCTGTTTACAAGAACCTCGTTTACCATACAAGTTCAATATCACAGAAAGTGAAAAATGGATAAAGAACTTGTGGTACTTATTTACAATGCAGTATCACTCAGCAATGAAATCTATGTCATCAGGCCCGTAGCAGCATAATGAGTGGATTCAGGTACGATGATTCTAACTGAAATAAGTCACACAGAAAAAGAAACATCATAAGATATCAGTAATACACGGAATGTAAACTTGGCTACACAGGAACTGAATTACAGAACAGAACAGGGTCTCAAATTTAGAAAACCATCTTATGCTTGCTTATGGGGAAAGGTGAGTTGGGGTGCTGCATAAAACCAGAGATTGAAATGAGCACAGATAAAGTTCCTTAAGCCAAATATGGAATAGACAAGAGCTACTCCTTGCTCAACGAAATGGACTCAACACCGCATATTAAACGCCTAAGTATGTACCTGACTAGTAAGTATCTTCAAACCTATGGATTGCTATGTCTCCAAAAGAGAATCAAGCGTGTGTACAGGGGCATAAACGCAGCAGTGATAGGATTGGAGAGGTTCGGTGAGCAAATGAAGACCCTTTAAAGTCATATTGCATCGTACCCATTCCACGGGTTTCAACTACCCAGGTTTAAGTTATTCTTCATTCAGCTAAAACATGCATGTGGAACCTAGAGTATGATCAACCATGTGATCGGGAGACGTGTTCAAATATGTCTCAGTTTTCGTCCCCTGGTACTCGGGTGCAACATTCCAGATGCTTTACTAACAGTCTCCCGAATTGGAGAGTCAGTCCGTTTAACCTCCTGTTTGGCCCAGTTTCCAATTTCTGCGGAAGATGAACAGGAATAGGGAGAACCAATGAGAGACTAGCTGGAGGTTTCTGGACGGGCAAATTTAACTCTCATTTCCCAGCAGGAAGAGGAATTAACCAAAGGCTCAGCGTGCCGTGCCGGAACCAGATTAGGGCCTGAAGCCATCCTGCGGTGTTGCGGCCATCTCACAAGAAAGCGAGTTGAAGAAAGGAGCTCAGGGGCACTGTAATTCACAAATCTGCAGAGTTATAAATGACAGCTATCGTCCAAAAATATACTGAAGTAAGGCTGCCAAGAGGACTTGAAAGCGGGGCAGAATTGCAGGAAACCGATTTCAGGAGGTAGACTGGAATTGCATTGAAAGCATAGGAAAAGAGGCAGAACGTCCACAATGATGCACTTGGCCAAAAAGGGCGTATGCGTTTTTTCCTGAATATATTCAGGAAAAAACGCATACGCCCTTTTTGGCCAACCAAGCAAGCTTGCAAAGGAAATCTGCACTACAATGAAGTCTCACTTCCCCCCGGTCAAAAGGGCCATCTGAAAAAAGTGTAAAATCCAGAAAGGCAGGACAGGCCATGGAGAACTGGGAGCCTTGTTATGCTGATGGGAGGAATGTAAATTGCCAACAGCCACTCCGAAGAAGTGTATGGTGTTTCCTGAAACATCTACAAAACAAAGCAACAGAGCCTAGGGCACTTCCACTTATGGTCCTATAGCTTAGGGAAATTAAAATCAAAAAGACACAGCCACCCCAAAGTTTGGGACGCATCTGTTTACAAGATCCTTGTTTACAGTACATGTTCAACATCGCAGAAAGTGAAAAATGGATAAAGAAGTTGTATTTACTTACAAAGCAATATCACTCAGCAATGAAATCTATGTCATCAGGCCCTTAGCAGCACAATGAGTGGATTCAGGTATGATGATTCTAACTGAAATAAGTCACACATAAAAAGAAACATCATAAGATATCAGTAATACACGGAATGTAAACTTGGCTACACAGGAACTGAATTACAGAACAGAACAGGGTCTCAAATTTAGAAAACCAACTTCTGCTTGCTTAAGGGGAAAGGTGAGTTGGGGTGCTGCATAAAACCAGAGATTGAAATGAGCACAGATAAAGTTCCTGAAGCCAAATACGGAATAGACAAGAGCTACTCCTTGCTCAAAGAAATGGACTCAACACCGCATATTAAACGCCTAAGAATGTACCTGACTAGTAAGTATCTTAAAACCTATGGATTGCTATGTCTCCGAAAGAGAATCAAGCATGTGTACAGGGGCATAAACGCAGCAGTGATAGGATTGGTGAGGTTCGATGAGCAAATGAAGACCCTTTGAAGTCATATTGCATGGTACCCATTCCACGGGTTTCAACTACCCAGGTTTAAGTTATTCTTCATTCAGCTAAAACATGCATGTGGAACCTAGAGTATGATCAACCATGTGATCGGGAGACGTGTTCAAATATGTCTCAGTTTTCGTCCCCTGGTACTCGGGTGCAACATTCCAGATGCTTTACTAACAGTCTCCCGAATTGGAGAGTCAGTCCGTTTAACCTCCTGTTTGGCCCAGTTTGCAATTTCTGCGGAAGATGAACAGGAATAGGGAGAACCAATGAGAGACTAGCTGGAGGTGTCTGGACGGGCAAATTTAACTCTCATTTCCCAGCAGGAAGAGGAATTAACCAAAGGCTCAGCGTGCCGTGCCGGAACCAGATTAGGGCCTGAAGCCATCCTGCGGTGTTGCGGCCATCTCACAAGAAAGCGAGTTGAAGAAAGGAGCTCAGGGGCACTGTAATTCACAAATCTGCAGAGTTATAAATGACAGCTATCATCCAAAAATATACTGAAGTAAGGCTGCCAAGAGGACTTGAAAGCGGGGCAGAATTGCAGGAAACCGATTTCAGGAGGTAGACTGGAATTGCATTGAAAGCATAGGAAAAGAGGCAGAACGTCCACAATGATGCACTTGGCCAAAAAGGGCGTATGCGTTTTTTCCTGAATATATTCAGGAAAAAACGCATACGCCCTTTTTTGCCAACCAAGCAAGCTTGCAAAGGAAATCTGCACTACAATGAAGTCTCACTTCCCCCCGGTCAAAAGGGCCATCTGAAAAAAGTGTAAAATCCAGAAAGGCAGGACAGGCCATGGAGAACTGGGAGCCTCGTTATGCTGATGGGCGGGATGTAAATTGCCAACAGACACTCGGGAGAAGTGTATGGTGTTTCCTGAAACATCTAAAAAACAAAGCAACAGAGCCTAGCGCACTTCCACTTATGGTCCTATAGCTTAGGGAAATTAAAATCAAAAAGACACAGCTACCCCAAAGTTTGGGACGCCTCTGTTTACAAGAACCTCGTTTACCATACAAGTTCAATATCACAGAAAGTGAAAAATGGATAAAGAACTTGTGGTACTTATTTACAATGCAGTATCACTCAGCAATGAAATCTATGTCATCAGGCCCGTAGCAGCATAATGAGTGGATTCAGGTACGATGATTCTAACTGAAATAAGTCACACAGAAAAAGAAACATCATAAGATATCAGTAATACACGGAATGTAAACTTGGCTACACAGGAACTGAATTACAGAACAGAACAGGGTCTCAAATTTAGAAAACCATCTTATGCTTGCTTAAGGGGAAAGGTGAGTTGGGGTGCTGCATAAAACCAGAGATTGAAATGAGCACAGATAAAGTTCCTTAAGCCAAATATGGAATAGACAAGAGCTACTCCTTGCTCAACGAAATGGACTCAACACCCCATATTCAACGCCTAGGAATATACCTGCCTAGTAAGAATTATAAAAGCAATGGATTTATATATCTCTGTACGAGAATCAAGAGTGTGTACAGCGGCATTAAAGCAGTGAAAATCAGCTAAATCCCGTATTAAAAATAAATTTCTTAAACAAAACACAATGACAGTGAAATAGAGAGCAATACTTAAGTAATTCATTCAAGGCTTCTGATGCAACCTGCATTTACCATATCTACACCCAGAGCTGGGTGACACATAAGGCTGGACACTTGGGGCTCATAAGATTGGTGAGGTTCGGTGAGCAAATGCAGACCCTTTGAAGTCATATTTCATGGTACCCATTCCATGGGTCTCAACTCTCCAGGTTTAAGGGATTCTTCCTTCAGCTAAAACATGCATGTGGAACCCAGAGTATGATCCACCGTGTGATCGAGAAACGTGTTCAAATGTGTCTCACTTTTCGTTCCCTGGTACTTGGGTGCAACATTCCAGACGCTTTACTAACACTCTCCCGACTTGGAGAGTCAGTCCCTTTAACCTCCTGTTTGGCCCAGTTTGCAATTTCTGCGGAAGATGAACAGGAATAGGGAGAACCAATGAGAGACTAGCTGGAGGTGTCTGGACGGGCAAATTTAACTCTCATTTCCCACAGGGAAGAGGAATAAACCAAAGGCTCAGCATGCCGTGCCGGAACCAGATTAGGGCCTGAAGCAATCCTGCGGTGTTGTGGCCAGCTCAAAAGAAAGCGAGTTGAAGAAAGGAGCTCAGGGGCACTGTAATTCACAAATCTGCAGATTTATAAATGACAGCTATTGTCCGAAAATATACTGAAGTAGGGCTGCCAAGAGGACTTGAATGCGGGGCAGAATTGCAGGAAACCGATTTCAGGAGGAATCGGAATTGGATTGCATTTAAAACACAGGAAAAGAGGAAGAACGTCCACAATGATGCACTTGACCAAAAAGGGCGTATGTGTTTTTTCCTGAATATATTCAGGAAAAAACTCATACGCCCTTTTTGGCCAACCAAGCAAGCTTGCAAAGGAAATCTGCACTACAATGAAGTCTCACTTCCCCCCGGTCTAAAGGGCCATCTGAAAAAAGTGTAAAATCCAGAAAGGCAGAACAGGCCATGGAGAACTGGGAGCCTTGTTATGCTGATGGGCGGGATGTAAATTACCAACAGCCACTCTGTAGAAGTGTATGGTGTTTCCTGAAACATCTAAAAAACAAAGCAACAGAGCCTAGGGCACTTCCACTTATGGTCCTATAGTTTAGGGAAATTAAAATCAAAAAGACACAGCCACCCCAAAATTTGGGATGGCTCTTTTTACAGGAATCTCTTCTGCGGCACAAGTTAAATATCCCAGAGAGCAAATAATGGATAAAGAAGTTGCGGTACTTATGTACAACAGAATACCATCAGCAATGAAATCTATGTCACCAGGCCCGTACCAGCATAATGAGTGGATTGAGGCACGATGATTCTAAGTGAAAGAAGTCACACAGAAAAAGAAACATCATAAGGTATCACTAATACACGGAATGTGAACTTGGCTACACATGAACTGAATTACAAAACAGAACAGGGTCTCAAATTTAGAAAACCAACTTATGCTTGCTTAAAGGGGAAGGTGAGTTGGGGTGCTGCATAAAAGCAGAGTTTGAAATTAGCACAGATACCGTTCCATAAGCCAAATATGTAATAGACAAGACCTACCCCTTGCTCAACGAAATGGATTCAACAATGAGGTATCACCTCACACCTGGTAGAATAGGCATCATAGAAAATCTACAAACAAAAAATGCTGGAAAGGGTGTGGAGAAAAAGAACTCTCTTCCACTATTGTTGGGAATATAAATTGATACAGTCATTATGGAGAACAATATGGAATTTCTTAAGAAACTAACAATAGAATTACCATATGATACAGCAATCCCAGTACTGGACATATACCCAGACAAAACCATAAATCAAAAAGAGTCATTCACCGCAATGTTCATTGCATCACTATTTACAATATCGAGGTAATGGAAGCAACCTAAATGCCCACAGACAGACGAATGCATAAAGCTGTGGTACATATATAAAATGGAATATTACTAAGCCATGAAAAGGAATGAAATTGGGTCATTTGTAGAGATGTCGATGGATCTAGAGACTGTCATACAGAGTGAAGTAAGTCAGAAAGAGAAAAACAAACCTTGTATATTCATGCATATATGTGGAACCTAGAAAAACTGTGCAGATTAACCATTTTGCAAGGCATAAATAGAGCAAACGTATGGACAACAAGGGGGGAAAGCTGTTGGGGGGGTGGTGGTGGGAGGAGTTGAGAGACTGGGATTGGCATGTATACATTTATATGTATAAAATAGATAACCAATAAGAACCTGCTGTATAAAAATATAAAATAAAATTCAAAATTATAAAGAAATAAAATTTAAAAAATAAAACAGAAAAAACAATTATTCCCTGCACATACATGTATTTATATGAATAAATTATTTCCATGCTTATATCTGTAAATACAAAAAAGAGGAATAAAATCTACCTTGAACCAAAAACGAAAAAGAGAAAAAAACACAGAACCCACCAGTTACACAGAGGAAAACCGTATCAGGGCACTTGCTCCAGTTGTAAACAATTCTGAAGTTGGTCAGTGGTGGGGAATCGTCTCCCATTCAGCCAGCAGCCCCCACGCAACAAGCGTCCTCATTGCAAAGCTGGGGCACCGTGCCGAGGCATCTGTGAGTAAACGTGAGCTGAGCCCCAGGCCAGTTGCTGCTGAACTATTCCCACCCGTCCCAGGTAAAACACCTGAATATATACAAGGACTTGAAAGCCTAGAGGAAGGGCCATAGAGCCACATGAGTGACAGCATGCCGGCCGACTTGGTGCCTGCAGGCCAGCCAGGATGGTCCTGGCCCTGGGTGCTCTTCTGGAAGATTTCCATTTCCCTGCCTGAGATACCCGTCCTGTCCCTGCCCCCACTGCTTTTTTCCTTCCTCACCTCTGCCCAGGGAGAAATTCCAGCAGCAGGTATGGGTGACACATCCTCTTCTTTAGCAGGTGGCAGCCTGGCAACTGCTGCAGAAAGTCCAGCAGAGCCCCACTCACACTGGGCCACCCACAAAGCCGTGGCCTCTCACTCCCTCTCACCAGCCCAGCCCCGAGACTGCTGACAGGGCAGAGAAAATGGTGTCAGGCACGGCTGCAGGGGCTCTTGCTGCCTGGAGTGGTATTTATATTGATCTCAACCCAGGCACACCTGGGGAGGGCTGGCCGGCACGGTAAGGCTGCCCAGGTCAGCCAATCATCACCCCTCAGGGGCTCACAGTTGCAGAAAATGGAACTTGCTGAACCGGCCAGGTCCAAGGAACAGGTGTGGGCTCCTGAGAGTCAGGATAGACAAGGGGCTGCAGCTTTGGCTTGTTTTCTAATCATTTTATCTGGCCCATGAGTGGGAGACAACTTCAAGAAAACCCTCTCCTAATGAGAGGAACCCAGGAGTCAGGGAGAGGAGGGGTGGGTGGTGGTTGGAGACAGAGGCCTGGTGCCCCGGGTGCAGTGGAAGTCTCTGGAAGACCAGGTGGAGGGAGGCCTCACGGAGTGATGCCCAGGGTCACAGACCTGTCGCAGCTGCTGTTTGTTAGTTCAAGTCCTGCTCTGAGGTGCTCTGTGTCAGCTCTGAGCGACAGGTGAGCTGGGGGTGCTCTGCAATGAGGGCTATGTGCACGGTTCCTGTGTGCCCAGCCCTGCCACGGTACCTGCAAGGGTAGCTCTGTATCCTGGGAGGTGCCTGACCACGAGAGCCCCGTGGGCTGGGGTGGGGGTGGGGTACCTGCCCAGGTGAGCTCCATATTCTGGGATTGGTCTGACCACGAGAGCCCCATGGGCTGCTGGGGACCTGGTAAAGGATGTCAGGACAGTCAGTGAAGCCACCGAGGATATACCTCCAGTTGCTCCTAATTCCTACACCCTGCTGGTCATTCTACCAACCACCAGGACATGGTATTCTGTATTAGTCTTCAATGATGCCTTCTTTTGTATTCCATTAGTCCCAGAGTCACAAGAAATTTTGGCTTGTGAGTGGCAGGACTCAACATACAACTAAAACAATACTTCCGGGCCGTCTGGACCCAAGGGTGCAAAAATTCCCACACCGTCTTTGGGGAAAGCTTAGCTAAAGACCTAAAAGTTCTACCTCTGGAAAAGGAAACCCTCCTTCAATATGCAGATGACATTCTGATAGCCAGCCCTACTAAGGAGGCCTCTGAACTACCAAGCCAATAAAGGATAGAAGTTGTCCAAGAAAAAGCTCAAATATCACAGACTGCGGTGACCTGCCTGGGCTTCATTCTCACAGAAGGTCAGAGAAGCCCATCCCAGGAAAGGGAAGAAACCATTTTCAGCCTTACCCCTTTCTAAAACTAGAAGACAGCTTAGGGGTTCCTGGGGAGGCCAGGGTTTGCTGCTTCTGGATCCCTAACTACAGTCTACTAGCTGGGCCTCTATATGAAACACTGAAAGGAAAAGATGATGATCCTTTTGAATAGAATCCAGAAGTGGCCTTTCAAGAATGGAAAGAGCAGTCAATTCAGACCCTTGCCCTGGAACTCCCTAATTTAGCTAAACCCTTTGACCTTTACATTCCCGGTGAAAGGTGAATCGCCATTGGAGAATTAGTGCAAAAACTGGGACCACTTGAAATGGAACAATGCAAGAATGCCATCCAGGTAGGATAAACTACGGTCACTAAGGGGCTTGGCCCACTGCCACATCTGGCCAAGATACTGGCGGTATCTAAAAACCTGGAAATCAGCAGCCCAAAAGTCCACCTCCCTCCTAAGGGAAAAGGACCCCACGTGGTGATCCTAACCACCAACCATGCCCTGAAGTTGCAGGGTTCGCTCCGTGGGCACACCGACCTCGAGTGAGGAGGCCCTCCAACTCCAACATCCAGAGAGATAACCGGGGGCAACAGGGCACCATGACGACTCGTGTGAACATCACTTGACCTGGAGTTTCTCTCATAAAACAACAAGAGTGTGTCCCAAAAGAGTAGACTACTGCTTGCAGGACTTACTGCACCCAGCGGGGAGCTAATAATCTTGGCGGGGGAACAGTATACCACACTGTCACCATAGAAAAGCCTACAGACACCGTGATGATGGTGGCCAATAAGACCGGCTGAACTCCTGTTTACTTCAAAAGGCTGTTGACTCAGTAGCCATCATGGTCCTTATCACCACTGACCCTGGACTGTCTGGGAGTTGAGCGGGCAGGGCTCTGACACCTGGTGCTGTTTGTACGTTAATTCAGGGGCCTAATTGAAGAAAGCGCAGACTACTGGTCAGAGCATCTAGGCTGGCAGAAACGGTCAGCCTAAGGTGGCCGAACAAATGTGGGGCGGGGTGAAACCGGCCCCCACAGCGTCTCTGCACATCTCTTTCCTGGACCCTTAAAGGTCATTAGAATCTATAACACTTCCAATGCTGGTGCTCAGGTGGACGAGCAGGGAGGCAGGGGTCCTGGGGACAATCAACGTCACCGGGAGGCTGCTGGGGAGAAGCTCTGACCCTCGCCCCAGGGTATGAGGGCTCCCAACTCAGCACTCAGCAGTTACAGAAGAAAGGTCTGCACCCTCAGCACTCCAAGAATGAGGAACGGGACAAAAGGCAGAGGAGGGGTTTGTCCCCAGCAAAGCCCATTAAAAATCCCTGGGAGATAAACATAGAATCTGGGCAATAAAGTCAAGTCTAGCCTTTTTTATCCTTTGTGCTTTGTCTAATTTCACGTGCTCCTAGGGTCCCGCATGCAGAGGTTCCACACCCGGCACTTCAGACCAGATTTCCTAGTGCAGAATGGCTGGGTCGACACCTCAGCTCCTGGGGTCCAGTGCAGACTCCACGATATAGAGCCTGAGCTACAGCCAACCCGGCCCTCGAGAGCTCCGCCGCCTCCCTCCCTCCCACTGACTCTGACAGGATCTCTACACAGCAGCCCAGCCCACAGCCCACGGGGTAGTGCATGCTCTCACCTCTCCATTCTCTGATCAAAATATAAAGTTTCCTTTGCTTGTGAACCAAACTCAGTCTCGATCTGTTGGCCCCAATGACACTGGGCAGGGGGACACTTGTTGGGGTCCACTCTGGAGGATCAGTAACAGAAATTGAGACTATTGTAACCTCAATGAACAGATGTGTGAGCCAAACTGTAGTTAACATAGAACAGTGTATAAGGCTCGGGTAAAATAAGATGTTTCTAACACTTCCATTTGATATTTCCATCACTTTTTATAAGCAAGTTCAGTGAAAAGGTTTGTCTTATTTGTCAGGTCAATATTAGAGAAACGAAGTGATTTCTTTCCAAGGATGTACATCTAATAATCTTGGTTAAACCTTCAATCTTGTTTTAAATGCTTTTCCATTGAAAATGATACCTCTCTTTCAGCTCCCCCATTTCTGAGAAGTATAAAATCTTATAATTTATTATTACCAAAGGGGAAAGGTGGGAGGAGGGATAAATTAACAGTTTGGAATTAACACATACACACTGCTATGTATAAAATAGATCATCAACAAGGAACTACTGTATAGCACAGGGAACTACACTCAACATTTTGCAATAACCTATAAGGGGAAATAATCTGAAAAAGAATAGATATTTTTATTGACATCATCTATCAATGATAGTTAAAGTGTAGCCTAAGGGAAGCTGGTGGTGAGTGCTTCTGACCCTGAAGACTTCAATCATCTAAAGTTTGGACTCTGCCTACTTCCCAAGGCCCTTAATGAACATATGTGTAGCCGTAGCTTAAAAACTTCCCCAGTTTGGGTTTCGGGGAGACACTGATTTTGAAAAAGCCCTGGTGTTCTCCTTACATGAATGGGACTCTTCCTACTGCTAAAACATGTCTGTCACACCCAGAGGATGGTATACCGTCTGATCGGGAAGAGTTTGGAAAAGGCATCTCATCTCCTCATCTCCTGGTGCTCGGGTTCACCCCTCCAGCGTCTTTACTAACAGTCTCCCCACTTGGAGATGTCAGCACTGTCAACATCCTGTTGCGTACAGTTTGGAATTTGTCCAGAGGATGAAGCGGAAGGATGAGGAACAATGAGAGACAAGTCCTAGGTGTTCAGACAGGCACATGTCACTCTAATTTCCAATCAGGAAGACGAATTGACCAAAGGCTAGGGTTGCCCATGGAAACAGTATAGGGCTTGAGGAAATCCCGCTGCTTTGTGGCCAGTTCCCATAAACACAAGTTGAACAATGGAACTCAGGGGCAGTAAAATTCACAAAACTGCAGAGTTGAAAATATCCATCACTGAAAAATGTCTTGAGGAAAGTCAGAGAAAAGGACTTGTAAGCAAGGGAGAATGGCAGGAAAGGGATTTGAGGAGGTAGAAAGGACTCGCCATTAAGCACAAGAAAAGGAGCTGAACATTGCCAACATTGCAGTTGGCCAAAAAGGGTGCATGCGTTTTTTTCTGTATATATTCAAGAAAAGGGCATACACTTTTTTAGCCAACCAAACAGGTGGGCACTGGAAGTCAATACTACAAAAGATATCACTTCGCATCAGTCAGAAGAGCCATCCTCATAAAGCGTAAACAACAGAAATGCAGGACAGGGCAACGAGAAGAGGGAGCCCTGTGAGACTTATAGTGGAAATGTATATTGCCAACGGCCATTCTGGAAAAGTGTATTGTGTTTACTAAAGCATCTAAAAAATGAGCTACAGAGCATAGGGCACTTGCACTCATGGGCGTATATCTTGGGAAAAACAAAAATCGAGAGGACACAGTCACCCCAATGTTTACCCCCTCTCTGTTTAAAAGATCCTCGACTAGGATATAACTTAAATGTCTCTGGAGGGAAAAAATGGATAGAGATGTGGTACTTAGGTAGAGTGGAATATTATTCAGCCTGGAAATCAATGAAATATGGCCAGTTGTAACAACTCCGGAGGAGTTACGTATGATCATTCTAAGTGACAGAATTCAAAAAGAAAAAGACACATATCATAAGATATCACTTAAAGGTGGAATCCAAAATGGCTACACATGAAATAAATTACAAAACAAAAACATAGTCAAATATGTAGAAAACACGCATAAGGCTGCTAAACGGGAAAGGTGGGGAGGGGTGAGGCATCATCCAGGAGGTTGAAATTAGCAAAGATACCATTCCAAATACCAAACTGATAATCAACAAGGCCTACACGGTAGCTAAAAGAACTGTACTCAGCACACTCAAGTCACCGGAAAAGAATATATACGACTGGTAAGAATCTGAAAAAGAATTTATTGATGACTCTCTGTACGTGAATCAAGTGGATGTACAGCAGCAAGAAACAGAGCTTTGAAAATCAGCTGTAACCAATATAGTAATAAATTGAAAAAAATAAACGACAGAGAGACAGAGAAAACCTCTTACAACTTTTCCTCAGGGACGGTGATGCAACATGGATTGAACACATCTAGACCCACAGCAGGATGAGACATAAGGCTGGAAACTGTTTGCGCTAAGAGAAATGTGAGGTTGGGTGAGGAAATGCACACCCTTTAAAGTAATACTACCTGGTACCCATTCAATGGGTCCCAAATCTGCAGGTTCAAGGGATCTTCCTACAGCTAAAACATGCATGGAAAACCCAGAGGACTGTACACCATGTGATCGGGAGATGTGTCTAAAATGCACCTCATTTATCCTCTCCTGGTGCTCCTGTTCACCATTCCAGCCACGTTACTTAGAATCTCCCCACTTGGAGAATCAGCACAGTTAAACTTTTGTTTCACACATTTTGCAAATTGTGAGGAGGATGAACGGGAAGAGGGGGAACCAATGAGAGAATAGTTGTAGGGGTTTGGACGGGCACATATCACTCTAATTTCCCATTAAGAATAAGAATTAAAGAAAGGCTCAGCCTGCCTCGCCGGAGCCAAAATAGGGCCTGAAGCAATCCTGTGGGTTTGTGGCCAGCTCACAAAAGAGCAACTTAAAAAATGGAGCTCAGGGTCACTGCAATTCACAAACCTGCAGAGTTATAAATGAAAACTAATGTCCAAAAATATGTTGAGGTAAGGCAAAGAAGAGGATCTGAATGCAAGACAGAATTGCAAGAAACAGATTTCAAGAGATAGATTGGACTCATCTTTAATGCACATGAAAAGCGGCAGACTTTCGACAATGATGCAGTTGGCCCAAAAGGGCGTATGCGTTTTTTCCTGATTATATCCAGGAAAAAACGCATACGCACTTTATGGGCAACGAAGCAAGCAAGCAATGCAAATGTGCACAACAAAGAAGTCTCACTTCCCACCGGTCAAAAGGGCCATCCTAAAAAACTGTAAAAACCAGAAATGCAGGACAGGCCATGGAGAACAGGGAGCCTTTATACGCTGATGGGCAGTGTGTGAACTGCCGAGAGCCACTCTGGAGAAGTGTATGGTGGTTCCTAAATCATCTAAAAAACAGAGCTACAGAGCATAGGACACTTCCAATCATGGGAGTATATCTAGGGAAGTCTAAAAATCAACAAGACACAAGCACACCACAGTTTAGGGCTACTCTGTTTACAAGAACCTCAACTTCAGTACACCTTAAATATCCCAGGAAAGAGAACAATGGATAAAGAAGATGTGGTACTTATGTACAATGGAATATCTCTTCACCATGAAATCAATGTAATAAGGCTAGTAGAAGGATAAAGAGTGGATTTAGGTCCGATAATACTACTTGAAATAAGTCAAACAGAAAAAGAAACATATCATAAGATATCACTTATAGAGGGAGGGTAAATATGGCTGCACAAGAAATGAATTACAGAACAGAACAGTGTCTCACATTTAGAAAACACACTTATGTCAGCTTAAGGGGAAAGGAGAGGTGGGGTGATGCATAAAACCAGAGTTTGAAATTAGCACAGATACCGTTCAATAAACCAAATAGGTATTAGACAAGATCTACACCTTGCTCAATGAACTGGCCTCAACACACCCTATACACCGCAGAGAAATATATCTGAGTAATAAGAATCTTAAAACCCATGTATTGATATATCTCCATAAGGGAATCAAGTGTGTGCAGAGCGGCACAAACACAGCAGTGAAAATGAGCTAAACCCCATTATAGAAATAAATTTTAAAAAGAAAACGCTGAAACAATGAAAGAGAAAAATTCTTACAAAATTCGCTCAGGGGCTGTGATGTAACCTGGATTGACCACATATAAACCCACAGCTGGATAAGACATAAGGCTGGACACTTGGGGCTGAGAGGATTGGTGAGCTTTGGTGAGCAACTGCCGAAAGTTTAATGCAATACTTCATGCTACTCAGTCCAAGGGTCCCAACACTCCAGGTTGAAGGGAATCTTCCTACAGCTAAACCATGCTTGGGAAACCCAGCGACTGGTATACCATATGATCGGGAAAGGTTTCTAAAACGCACCTCATTTTTCCTCTCCTGGGGCTCCGGATCGACATTCCAGCCGCTTTACTAACAACATCCCCACATGGAGTCAATGCCTTTAAGTTCTGGTATCGCACAGTCTGCAGTTAGTGCAGAGGATGAATGGGAATAGGGGGAACCAGTGAGAAACTAGCTGTAGCGGTTTCAATGGGCACATGTCACTCTAATGTCACATCAGTAAGAAGAATTAACCAAAGGCACAGCAAGGTGCCCCAGAAGAAAAATAGGGCTTCAAGGAATCCTGTGGTTATGGGGCAAGACCACAAAAATAAGAGCTGAAAAATGGAGCTAAGGGCCACTGCAATTCAAAAACCTGCAGAGTTATAAAGGCCAACTATATTCAAAAAATATATTGAGGTAAGGCTATGAAGAGGCAATGAAAGCAAGGCAGAATTGCAGGAAACCAATTTCAGGAGGTAGACTGGAATTGCATTGAAAACATATGAAGAGAGTCAGAACCTCGACAATGATGCACTTGGACAAAAAGGGCGTATGCGTTTTTTCCTGAATATATTCAGGAAAAAACGCATACGCCCTTTTTGGCCAACCAAGCAAACCTGCAAAGGAAATCGGCACTACAATGAAGTCTCACTTCCCCCAGGTCAAAAGGGCCATCTGAAAAAAGTGTAAAATCCAGAAAGGCAGGACAGGCCATGGAGAACTGGGAGCCTTGTTATGCTGATGGGCGGGATGTAAATTGCCAACAGACACTCGGGAGAAGTGTATGGTGTTTCCGGAAACATCTAAAAAACAAAGCAACAGAGCCTAGCGCACTTCCACTTATGGTCCTATAGCTTAGGGAAATTAAAATCAAAAAGACACAGCCACCCCAAAGATTGGGACGGCTCTGTTTACAACAACCTCGTTTACAGTACAAGTTCAATATCACAGAAAGTGAAAAATGGATAAAGAAGTTTGGGTACTCAAGTACAATGCAATATCACTCAGCAATGAAATCTATGTCACCAGGCCCTTAGCCGCACAATGAGTGGATTCGGGTATGGTGATTCTAACTGAAATAAGTCACACAGAAAAAGAAACATCAATAAATATCACTAATACATGGAATGTAAACTTGGCTACAGAGGAACTGAATTACAAAACAGAACAGGGTCTCAAATTGAGAAAACCAACTTATGCTTGCTTAAGGGGAAAGGTGAGTTGGGGTGCTGCATAAAACCAGAGATTGAAATGAGCACAGATAAAGTTCCTTAAGCCAAATATGGAATAGACAAGAGCTACTCCTTGCTCAACGAAATCGACTCAACACCCCATATTAAACGCCTAAGAATGTACCTGACTAGTAAGTATCTTAAAACCTATGGATTGCTATGTCTCCGAAAGAGAATCAAGCGTGTGTACAGGGGCATAAACGCAGCAGTGATAGGATTGCAGAGGTTCGGTGAGCAAATGAAGACCCTTTGAAGTCATATTTCATGGTACCCATTCCAAGGGCCTCAACTCTCCAGGTTTAAGGTATTCTTCCTTCAGCTAAAACATGCATGTGGAACCTAGAGTATGATCAACCATGTGATCGGGAGACGTGTTCAAATATGTCTCAGTTTTCGTCCCCTGGTACTCGGGTGCAACATTCCCGATGCTTTACTAACACTCTCCACACTTGGAGAGTCAGCGCCTTTAACCTCCTGTTTGGCCCAGTTTGCAATTTCTGCGGAAGATGAACAGGAATAGGGAGAACCAATGAGAGACTAGCTGAAGGTGTCTGGACGGGCAAATTTAACTCTCATTTCCCACCAGGAAGAGGAATTAACCAAAGGCTCAGCGTGCCGTGCCGGAACCAGATTAGGGCATGAAGCCATCCTGCGGGGTTGCGGCCAGCTCAAAAGAAAGCAAGTTGAAGAAAGGAGCTCAGGGGCACTGTAATTCACAAACCTGCAGAGTTATAAATGACAGCTATCGTCCAAAAATATACTGAAGTAAGGCTGCCAAGAGGACTTGAAAGCGGGGCAGAATTGCAGGAAACCGATTTCAGGAGGTAGACTGGAATTGCATTGAAAGCATAGGAAAAGAGGCAGAACGTCCACAATGATGCACTTGGCCAAAAAGGGCGTATGCGTTTTTTCCTGAATATATTCAGGAAAAAACGCATACGCCCTTTTTGGCCAACCAAGCAAGCTTGCAAAGGAAATCTGCACTACAATGAAGTCTCACTTCCCCCCGGTCAAAAGGGCCATCTGAAAAAAGTGTAAAATCCAGAAAGGCAGGACAGGCCATGGAGAACTGGGAGCCTTGTTATGCTGATGGGCGGGATGTAAATTGCCAACAGACACTCGGGAGAAGTGTATGGTGTTTCCTGAAACATCTAAAAAACAAAGCAACAGAGCCTAGGGCACTTCCACTTATGGTCCTATAGCTTAGGGAAATTAAAATCAAAAAGACACAGCCACCCCAAAGTTTGGGACGCCTCTGTTTACAAGAACCTCGTTTACAGTACAAGTTCAATATCACAGAAAGAGAAAAATGGATAAAGAACTTGTGGTACTTACGTACAATGCAGTATCACTCAGCAATGAAATCTATGTCATCAAGCCCGTAGCAGCATAATGAGTGGATTCAGGTATAATGATTCTAACTGAAATAAGTCACACAGAAAAAGAAACATCATAAGATATCACTAATACACGGAATGTAAACTTGGCTACACAGGAACTGAATTACAGAACAGAACAGGGTCTCAAATTTAGAAAACCAACTTATGCTTGCTTAAGGGGAAAGGTGAGTTGGGGTGCTGCATAAAACCAGAGATTGAAATGAGCACAGATAAAGTTCCTTAAGCCAAATATGGAATAGACAAGAGCTACTCCTTGCTCAACGAAATGGACTCCACACCGCATATTAAACGCCTAAGAATGTACCTGACTAGTAAGTATCTTAAAACCTATGGATTGCTATGTCTCCAAAAGAGAATCAAGCGTGTGTACAGGGGCATAAACACAGCAGTGATAGGATTGGAGAGGTTTGGTGAGCAGATGAAGACCCTTTGAAGTCATATTGCATGGTACCCATTACACGGGTCTCAACTCTCCAGGTTTAAGGTATTATTCCTTCAGCTAAAACATGCATGTGGAACCCAGAGTATGATCAACCGTGTGAACGGGAGACGTGTTCAAATATGTCTCAGTTTTCCTCCCCTGGTACTTGGGTGCAACATTCCAGACGCTTTACCAACACTCTCCCCACTTGGAGAGTCAGCGCCTTTAACCTCCTGTTTGGCCCAGTTTGCAATTTTTGCGGAAGATGAACAGGAATAGGGAGAACCAATGAGAGACTAGCTGGAGGTGTCTGGACGGGCAAATTTAACTCTCATTTCCCACCAGGAAGAGGAAATAACCAAAGGCTCAGTGTGCCGTGCAGAACCAGATTAGGGCCTGAAGCCATCCTGCGGTATTGCGGCCAGCTCAAAAGAAAGCGATTTGAAGAAAGGAGCTCAGGGGCACTGTAATTCACAAACCTGCAGAGTTATAAATGACAGCTATCATCCAAAAATATACTGAAGTAAGGCTGCCAAGAGGACTTGAAAGCGGGGCAGAATTGCAGGAAACCGATTTCAGGAGGTAGACTGGAATTGCATTGAAAGCATAGGAAAAGAGGCAGAACGTCCACAATGATGCACTTGGCCAAAAAGGGCGTATGCATTTTTTCCTGAATATATTCAGGAAAAAACGCATACGCCCTTTTTGGCCAACCAAGCAAGCTTGCAAAGGAAATCTGCACTACAATGAAGTCTCACTTCCCCCCGGTCAAAAGGGCCATCTGAAAAAAGTGTAAAATCCAGAAAGGCAGGACAGGCCATGGAGAACTGGGAGCCTTGTTATGATGATGGGCGGGATGTAAATTGCCAACAGACACTCGGGAGAAGTGTATGGTGTTTCCTGAAACATCTAAAAAACAAAGCAACAGAGCCTAGGGCACTTCCACTTATGGTCCTATAGCTTAGGGAAATTAAAATAAAAAAGACACAGCCACCCCAAAGTTTGGGACGCCTGTGTTTACAAGAACCTCGTTTACAGTACAAGTTCAACATCGCAGAAAGTGAAAAATTGATAAAGAAGTTTTGGTATTTACTTACAAAGCAATATCACTCAGCAATGAAATCTATGTCATCAGGCCTTTAGCAGGACAATGAGTGGATTCAGGTATGATGATTCTAACTGAAATAAGTCACACAGAAAAAGAAACATCATAAGATATCAGTAATACACGGAATGTAACCATGGCTACACAGGAACTGAATTACAGAACAGAACAGGGTCTCAAATTTAGAAAACCAACTTATGCTTGCTTAAGGGGAAAGGTGAGTTGGGGTGCTGCATAAAACCAGAGATTGAAATGAGCACAGATAAAGTTCCTTAAGCCAAATATGGAATAGACAAGAGCTACTCCTTGCTCAACGAAATGGACTCAAAACCGCATATTAAACGCCTAAGAATGTACCTGACTAGTAAGTATCTTAAAACCTATGGCTTGCTATGTCTCCGAAAGAGAATCAAGCATGTGTACAGGGGCATAAACGCAGCAGTGATAGGATTGGAGAGGTTCGGTGAGCAAATGAAGACCCTTTGAAGTCATATTGGATGGTACCCATTCCATGGGTCTCAACTCTCCAGGTTTAAGGTATTCTTCCTTCAGCTAAAACATGCATGTGGAACCCAGAGTATGATCAACCGTGTGAACGGGAGACGTGTTCAAATATATCTCAGTTTTCCTCCCCTGGTACTCGGGTGCAACATTCCAGACGCTTTACTAACACTCTCCTGTCTTGGAGAGTCAGCGCCTTTAACCTCCTGTTTGGTCCAGTTTGCAATTTCTGCGGAAGATGAACAGGAATAGGGAGAACCAATGAGAGACTAGCTGGAGGTGTCTGGACGGGCAAATTTAACTCTCATTTCCCACCAGGAAGAGGAAATAACCAAAGGCTCAGCGTGCCGTGCCGGAACAAGATTAGGGCCTGAAGCCATCCTGCGGTGTTGCGGCCAGCTCACAAGAAAGCGAGTTGAAGAAAGGAGCTCAGGGGCACTGTAATTCACAAACCTGCAGAGTTATAAATGACAGCTATCGTCCAAAAATATACTGAAGTAAGGCTGCCAAGAGGACTTGAAAGCTGGGCAGAATTGCAGGAAACCGATTTCAGGAGGTAGACTGGAATTGCATTGAAAGCATAGGAAAAGAGGCAGAACGTCCCCAATGATGCACTTGGCCAAAAAGGGCGTATGCGTTTTTTCCTGAATATATTCAGGAAAAAACGCATACGCCCTTTTTGGCCAACCAAGCAAACTTGCAAAGGAAATCTGCACTACAATGAAGTCTCACTTCCCCCCGGTCAAAAGGGCCATCTGAAAAAAGTGGAAAATCCAGAAAGGCAGGACAGGCCATGGAGAACTGGGAGCCTTGTTATGCTGATGGGCGGGATGTAAATTGCCAACAGACACTCGGGAGAAGTGTATGGTGTTTCCTGAAACATCTAAAAAACAAAGCAACAGAGCCTAGGGCACTTCCACATATGGTCCTATAGCATAGGGAAATTAAAATCAAAAAGACACAGCCACCCCAAAGTTTGGGACGCCTCTGTTTACAAGAACCTCGTTTACAGTACAAGTTCAACATCGCAGAAAGTGAAAAATGGATAAAGAAGTTGTGGTATTTACTTACAAAGCAATATCACTCAGCAATGAAATCTATGTCATCAGGCCCTTAGCAGCACAATGAGTGGATTCAGGTATGATGATTCTAACTGAAATAAGTCACACAGAAAAAGAAACATCATAAGATATCACTAATACACGGAATGTAAACTTGGCTACACAGGAACTGAATTACAGAACAGAACAGGGTCTCAAATTTAGAAAACCAACTTATGCTTGCTTAAGGGGAAAGGTGAGTTGGGGTGCTGCATAAAACCAGAGATGGAAATGAGCACAGATAAACTTCCTTAAGCCAAATATGGAATAGACAAGAGCTACTCCTTGATCAACGAATTGGACTCAACACACCATATTCAACGCCTAAGAATGTACCTGACTAGTAAGTATCTTAAAACCTATGGATTGCTATGTCTCCAAAAGAGAATCAAGCGTGTGTACAGGGGCATAAACGCAGCAGTGATAGGATTGGAGAGGTTTGGTGAGCAAACGAAGACCCTTTGAAGTCATATTGCATGGTACCCATTACACGGGTCTCAACTCTCCAGGTTTAAGGTATTCTTCCTTCAGCTAAAACATGCATGTGGAACCCAGAGTATGATCAACCGTGTGAACGGGAGACGTGTTCAAATATGTCTCAGTTTTCCTACCCTGGTACTCGGGTGCAACATTCCAGACGCTTTACTAACACTCTCCCCACTTGGAGAGTCAGCGCCTTTAACCTCCTGTTTGGTCCAGTTTGCAATTTCTGCGGAAGATGAACAGGAATAGGGAGAACCAATGAGAGACTAGCTGGAGGTGTCTGGACGGGCAAATTTAACTCTCATTTCCCACCAGGAAGAGGAAATAACCAAAGGATCAGCATGCCGTGCCGGAACAAGATTAGGGCCTGAAGCCATCCTGCTGGGTTGCGGCCAGCTCACAAGAAAGCGAGTTGAAGAAAGGAGCTCATGGGCACTGTAATTCAGAAACCTGCAGAGTTATAAATGACAGCTATCGTCCAAAAATATACTGAAGTAAGGCTGCCAAGAGGACTTGAAAGCGGGGCAGATTTGCAGGAAACCGATTTCAGGAGGTAGACTGTAATTGCATTGAAAGCATAGGAAAAGAGGCAGAACGTCCACAATGATGCACTTGGCCAAAAAGGGCGTATGCGTTTTTTCCTGAATATATTCAGGAAAAAACGCATACGCCCTTTTTGGCCAACCAAGCAAGCTTGCAAAGGAAATCTGCACTACAATGAAGTCTCACTTCCCCCCGGTCAAAAGGGCCATCTGAAAAAAGTGTAAAATCCAGAAAGGCAGGACAGGCCATGGAGAACTGGGAGCCTTGTTATGATGATGGGCGGGATGTAAATTGCCAACAGACACTCGGGAGAAGTGTATGGTGTTTCCTGAAACATCTAAAAAACAAAGCAACAGAGCCTAGGGCACTTCCACATATGGTCCTATAGCATAGGGAAATTAAAATCAAAAAGACACAGCCACCCCAAAGTTTGGGACGCCTCTGTTTACAAGAACCTCGTTTACAGTACAAGTTCAACATCGCAGAAAGTGAAAAATGGATAAAGAAGTTGTGGTATTTACTTACAAAGCAATATCACTCAGCAATGAAATCTATGTCATCAGGCCCTTAGCAGCACAATGAGTGGATTCAGGTATGATGATTCTAACTGAAATAAGTCACACAGAAAAAGAAACATCATAAGATATCACTAATACATGGAATGTAAACTTGGCTACACAGGAACTGAATTACAGAACAGAACAGGGTCTCAAATTTAGAAAACCAACTTATGCTTGCTTAAGGGGAAAGGTGAGTTGGGGTGCTGCATAAAACCAGAGATGGAAATGAGCACAGATAAAGTTCCTTAAGCCAAATATGGAATAGACAAGAGCTACTCCTTGATCAACGAATTGGACTCAACACACCATATTCAACGCCTAAGAATGTACCTGACTAGTAAGTATCTTAAAACCTATGGATTGCTATGTCTCCAAAAGAGAATCAAGCATGTGTACAGGGGCATAAACGCAGCAGTGATAGGATTGGAGAGGTTCGGTAAGCAAACGAAGACCCTTTGAAGTCATATTGCATGGTACCCATTAAACGGGTCTCAACTCTCCAGGTTTAAGGTATTCTTCCTTCAGCTAAAACATGCATGTGGAACCCAGAGTACGATCAACCGTGTGAACGGGAGACGTGTTCAAATATGTCTCAGTTTTCCTACCCTGGTACTCGGGTGCAACATTCCAGACGCTTTACTAACACTCTCCCCACTTGGAGAGTCAGCGCCTTTAACCTCCTGTTTGGTCCAGTTTGCAATTTCTGCGGAAGATGAACAGGAATAGGGAGAACCAATGAGAGACTAGCTGGAGGTGTCTGGACGGGCAAATTTAACTCTCATTTCCCACCAGGAAGAGGAATTAAACAAAGGATCAGCGTGCCGTGCCGGAACAAGATTAGGGCCTGAAGCCATCCTGCGGGGTTGCGACCATCTCACAAGAAAGCGAGTTGAAGAAAGGAGCTCATGGGCACTGTAATTCACAAACCTGCAGAGTTATAAATGACAGCTATCGTCCAAAAATATACTGAAGTAAGGCTGCCAAGAGGACTTGAAAGCGGGGCAGAATTGCAGGAAACCGATTTCAGGAGGTAGACTGGAATTGCATTGAAAGCATAGGAAAAGAGGCAGAACGTCCACAATGATGCACTTGGCCAAAAAGGGCGTATGCGTTTTATCCTGAATATATTCAGGAAAAAACGCATACGCCCTTTTTGGCCAACCAAGCAAGTTTGCAAAGGAAATCTGCACTACAATGAAGTCTCACTTCCCCCCGGTCAAAAGGGCCATCTGAAAAAAGTGTAAAATCCAGAAAGGCAGGACAGGCCATGGAGAACTGGGAGCCTTGTTATGCTGATGGGCGGGATGTAAATTGCCAACAGACACTCGGGAGAAGTGTATGGTGTTTCCTGATGCATCTAAGAAACAAAGCAACAGAGACTAGGGCACTTCCACTTATGGTCCTATAGCTTAGGGAAATTAAAATCAAAAAGACACAGCCACCCCAAAGTTTGGGACGCCTCTGTTTACAAGAACCTCATTTACCGTACAAGTTCAATATCACAGAAAGTGAAAAATGGATAAAGAACTTGTGGTACTTACGTACAATGCAGTATCACTCAGCAATGAAATCTATGTCATCAGGCCCGTAGCAGCATAATGAGTGGATTCAGTTACGATGATTCTAACTGAAATAAGTCACACAGAAAAAGAAACATCATAAGATATCACTAATACACGGAATGTAAACTTGGCTACACAGGAACTGAATTCCAAAACAGAACAGGGTCTCAAATTTAGAAAACCAACTTATGCTTGCTTAAGGGGAAAGGTGAGTTGGGGTGCTGCATAAAACCAGAGATTGAAATGAGCACAGATAAAGTTCCTTAAGCCAAATATGGAATAGACAAGAGCTACTCCTTGCTCAACGAAATGGACTCAACACCCCATATTAAACGCCTAAGAATGTACCTGACTAGTAAGTATCTTAAAACCTATGGATTGCTATGTCTCCAAAAGAGAATCAAGCGTGTGTACAGGGGCATAAACTCAGTAGTGATAGGACTAGAGAGGTTCGGTGAGCAAATGAAGACCCTTTGAAGTCTTATTGCATGGTACCCATTCCACGGGTTTCAACTACCCAGGTTTAAGGTATTCTTCCTTCAGCTAAAACATGCATGTGGAACTCAGAGTATGATCAACCGTGTGAACGGGAGACGTGTTCAAATATGTCTCAGTTTTCCTCCCCTGGTATTCGGGTGCAACATTCCAGACGCTTTACTAACACTCTCCCCACTTGGAGAGTCAGCGCCTTTAACCTCCTGTTTGGCCCAGTTTGCAATTTCTGCGGAAGATGAACAGGAATAGCGAGAACCAATGAGAGACTAGCTGGAGGTGTCTGGACGGGCAAATTTAACTCTCATTTCCCACCAGGAAGAGGAATTAACCAAAGGCTCAGCGTGCCGTGCCGGAACCAGATTAGGGCCTGAAGCCATCCTGCGGTATTGCGGCCAGGTCACAAGAAAGCGAGTTGAAGAAAGGAGCTCAGGGGCACTGTAATTCACAAACCTGCAGAGTTATAAATGACAGCTATCGTCCAAAAATATACTGAAGTAAGGCTGCCAAGAGGACTTGAAAGCGGGGCAGAATTGCAGGAAACCGATTTCAGGAGGTAGACTGGAATTGCATTGAAAGCATAGGAAAAGAGGCAGAACGTCCACAATGATGCACTTGGCCAAAAAGGGCGTATGCGTTTTTTCCTGAATATATTCAGGAAAAAACGCATACGCCCTTTTTGGCCAACCAAGCAAGCTTGCAAAGGAAATCTGCACTACAATGAAGTCTCACTTCCCCCCGGTCAAAAGGGCCATCTGAAAAAAGTGTAAAATCCAGAAAGGCAGGACAGGCCATGGAGAACTGGGAGCCTTGTTATGCTGATGGGCGGGATGTAAATTGCCAACAGACACTCGGGAGAAGTGTATGGTGTTTCCTGAAACATCTAAAAAACAAAGCAACAGAGCCTAGGGCACTTCCACTTATGGTCCTATAGCTTAGGGAAATTAAAATCAAAAAGACACAGCCACCCCAAAGTTTGGGACGCCTCTGTTTACAGGAACCTCGTTTACCGTACAAGTTCAATATCACAGAAAATGAAAAATGGATAAAGAACTTGTGGTACCTACGTACAATGCAGTATCACTCAGCAATGAAATCTATGTCATCAGGCCCGTAGCAGCATAATGAGTGGATTCAGGTACGATGATTCTAACTGAAATAAGTCACACAGAAAAAGAAACATCATAAGATATCACTAATACACGGAATGTAAACTTGGCTACACAGGAACTGAATTCCAAAACAGAACAGGGTCTCATATTTAGAAAACCAACTTATGCTTGCTTAAGGGGAAAGGTGAGTTGGGGTGCTGCATAAAACCAGAGATTGAAATGAGCACAGATAAAGTTCCTTAAGCCAAATATGGAATAGACAAGAGCTACTCCTTGCTCAACGAAATGGACTCAACACCCCATATTAAACGCCTAAGAATGTACCTGACTAGTAAGTATCTGAAAACCTATGGATTCCTATGTTTCCAAAAGAGAATCAAGCGTGTGTACAGAGGCATAAACGCAGCAGTGGTAGGATTGGAGAGGTTCGGTGAGCAAATGAAGACCCTTTGAAGTCATATTGCATGGTACCCATTACACGGGTCTCAACTTTCCAGGTTTAAGGTATTCTTCCTTCAGCTAAAACATGCATGTGGAACCCAGAGTATGATCAACCGTGTGAACGGGAGACGTGTTCAAATATGTCTCAGTTTTCCTCCCCTGGTACTCGGGTGCAACATTCCAGACGCTTTACTAACACTCTCCCGACTTGGAGAGTCAGTCCCTTTAACCTCCTGTTTGGCCCAGTTTGCAATTTCTGCGGAAGATGAACAGGAATAGCGAGAACCAATGAGAGACTAGCTGGAGGTGTCTGGACGGGCAAATTTAACTCTCATTTCCCACCAGGAAGAGGAATTAACCAAAGGCTCAGCGTGCCGTGCCGGAACCAGATTAGGGCCTGAAGCCATCCTGCGGTGTTGCGGCCAGCTCAAAAGAAAGCGAGTTGAAGAAAGGAGCTCAGGGGCACTGTAATTCACAAACCTGCAGAGTTATAAATGACAGCTATCGTCCAAAAATATACTGAAGTAAGGCTGCCAAGAGGACTTGAAAGCGGGGCAGAATTGCAGGAAACCGATTTCAGGAGGTAGACTGGAATGGCATTGAAAGCATAGGAAAAGAGGCAGAACGTCCACAATGATGCACTTGGCCAAAAAGGGCGTATGCGTTTTTTCCTGAATATATTCAGGAAAAAACGCATACGCCCTTTTTGGCCAACCAAGCAAGCTTGCAAAGGAAATCTGCACTACAATGAAGTCTCACTTCCCCCCGGTCAAAAGGGCCATCTGAAAAAAGTGTAAAATCCAGAAAGGCAGGACAGGCCATGGAGAACTGGGAGCCTTGTTATGATGATGGGCGGGATGTAAATTGCCAACAGACACTCAGGAGAAGTGTATGGTGTTTCCTGAAACATTTAAAAAACAAAGCAACAGAGCCTAGGGCACTTCCACTTATGGTCCTATAGCTTAGGGAAATTAAAATCAAAAAGACACAGCCACCCCAAAGTTTGGGACGCCTGTGTTTACAAGAACCTCGTTTACAGTACAAGTTCAACATCGCAGAAAGTGAAAAATTGATAAAGAAGTTTTGGTATTTACTTACAAAGCAATATCACTCAGCAATGAAATCTATGTCATCAGGCCCTTAGCAGGACAATGAGTGGATTCAGGTATGATGATTCTAACTGAAATAAGTCACACAGAAAAAGAAACATCATAAGATATCAGTAATACACGGAATGTAACCTTGGCTACAGAGGAACTGAATTACAGAACAGAACAGGGTCTCAAATTTAGAAAACCAACTTATGCTTGCTTAAGGGGAAAGGTGAGTTGGGGTGCTGCATAAAACCAGAGATTGAAATGAGCACAGATAAAGTTCCTTAAGCCAAATATGGAATAGACAAGAGCTACTCCTTGCTCAACGAAATGGACTCAACACCCCATATTAAACGCCTAAGAATGTACCTGACTAGTAAGTATCTTAAAACCTATGGATTGCTGTGTCTCCAAAAGAGAATCAAGCCTGTGTACAGGGGCATAAACGCAGCAGTGATAGGATTGGAGAGGTTTGGTGAGCAAATGAAGACCCTTTGAAGTCATATTGCATGGTACCCATTACACGGGTCTCAACTCTCCAGGTTTAAGGTATTCTTCCTTCAGCTAAAACATGCATGTGGAACCCAGAGTATGATCAACCGTGTGAACGGGAGACGTGTTCAAATATGTCTCAGTTTTCCTCTCCTGGTACTCGGGTGCAACATTCCAGATGCTTTACTAACACTCTCCCATCTTGGAGAGTCAGCGCCTTTAACCTCCTGTTTGGCCCAGTTTGCAATTTCTGCGGAAGATGAACAGGAATAGCGAGAACCAATGAGAGACTAGCTGGAGGTGTCTGGACGGGCAAATTTAACTCTCATTTCCCACCAGGAAGAGGAATTAACCAAAGGCTCAGCGTGCCGTGCCGGAACCAGATTAGGGCCTGAAGCCATCCTGCGGTGTTGCGGCCAGCTCAAAAGAAAGCGAGTTGAAGAAAGGAGCTCAGGGGCACTGTAATTCACAAACCTGCAGAGTTATAAATGACAGCTATCGTCCAAAAATATACTGAAGTAAGGCTGCCAAGAGGACTTGAAAGCGGGGCAGAATTGCAGGAAACCGATTTCAGGAGGTAGACTGGAATTGCATTGAAAGCATAGGAAAAGAGGCAGAACGTCCACAATGATGCACTTGGCCAAAAAGGGCGTATGCGTTTTTTCCTGAATATATTCAGGAAAAAACGCATACGCCCTTTTTGGCCAACCAAGCAAGCTTGCAAAGGAAATCTGCACTACAATGAAGTCTCACTTCCCCCCGGTCAAAAGGGCCATCTGAAAAAAGTGTAAAATCCAGAAAGGCAGGACAGGCCATGGAGAACTGGGAGCCTTGTTATGATGATGGGCGGGATGTAAATTGCCAACAGACACTCAGGAGAAGTGTATGGTGTTTCCTGAAACATTTAAAAAACAAAGCAACAGAGCCTAGGGCACTTCCACTTATGGTCCTATAGCTTAGGGAAATTAAAATCAAAAAGACACAGCCACCCCAAAGTTTGGGACGCCTGTGTTTACAAGAACCTCGTTTACAGTACAAGTTCAACATCGCAGAAAGTGAAAAATTGATAAAGAAGTTTTGGTATTTACTTACAAAGCAATATCACTCAGCAATGAAATCTATGTCATCAGGCCCTTAGCAGGACAATGAGTGGATTCAGGTATGATGATTCTAACTGAAATAAGTCACACAGAAAAAGAAACATCATAAGATATCAGTAATACACGGAATGTAACCTTGGCTACAGAGGAACTGAATTACAGAACAGAACAGGGTCTCAAATTTAGAAAACCAACTTATGCTTGCTTAAGGGGAAAGGTGAGTTGGGGTGCTGCATAAAACCAGAGATTGAAATGAGCACAGATAAAGTTCCTTAAGCCAAATATGGAATAGACAAGAGCTACTCCTTGCTCAACGAAATGGACTCAACACCCCATATTAAACGCCTAAGAATGTACCTGACTAGTAAGTATCTTAAAACCTATGGATTGCTGTGTCTCCAAAAGAGAATCAAGCCTGTGTACAGGGGCATAAACGCAGCAGTGATAGGATTGGAGAGGTTTGGTGAGCAAATGAAGACCCTTTGAAGTCATATTGCATGGTACCCATTACACGGGTCTCAACTCTCCAGGTTTAAGGTATTCTTCCTTCAGCTAAAACATGCATGTGGAACCCAGAGTATGATCAACCGTGTGAACGGGAGACGTGTTCAAATATGTCTCAGTTTTCCTCTCCTGGTACTCGGGTGCAACATTCCAGATGCTTTACTAACACTCTCCCATCTTGGAGAGTCAGCGCCTTTAACCTCCTGTTTGGCCCAGTTTGCAATTTCTGCGGAAGATGAACAGGAATAGCGAGAACCAATGAGAGACTAGCTGGAGGTGTCTGGACGGGCAAATTTAACTCTCATTTCCCACCAGGAAGAGGAATTAACCAAAGGCTCAGCGTGCCGTGCCGGAACCAGATTAGGGCCTGAAGCCATCCTGCGGTGTTGCGGCCAGGTCACAAGAAAGCGAGTTGAAGAAAGGAGCTCAGGGGCACTGTAATTCACAAACCTGCAGAGTTATAAATGACAGCTATCGTCCAAAAATATACTGAAGTAAGGCTGCCAAGAGGACTTGAAAGCGGGGCAGAATTGCAGGAAACTGATTTCAGGAGGTAGACAGGAATTGCATTGAAAGCATAGGAAAAGAGGCAGAACGTCCACAATGATGCACTTGGCCAAAAAGGGCTTATGCGTTTTTTCCTGAATATATTCAGGAAAAAACGCATATGCCCTTTTTGGCCAACCAAGCAAGCTTGCAAAGGAAATCTGCACTACAATGAAGTCTCACTTCCCCCCGGTCAAAAGGGCCATCTGAAAAAAGTGTAAAATCCAGAAAGGCAGGACAGGCCATGGAGAACTGGGAGCCTTGTTATGATGATGGGCGGGATGTAAATTGCAAACAGACACTCCGGAGAAGTGTATGGTGTTTCCTGAAACATCTAAAAAACAAAGCAACAGAGCCTAGGGCACTTCCACTTATGGTCCTATAGCTTAGGGAAATTAAAATCAAAAAGACACAGCCACCCCAAAGTTTGGGACGCCTGTGTTTACAAGAACCTCGTTTACAGTACAAGTTCAACATCGCAGAAAGTGAAAAATTGATTAAGAAGTTTTGGTATTTACTTACAAAGCAATATCACTCAGCAATGAAATCTATGTCATCAGGCCCTTAGCAGGACAATGAGTGGATTCAGGTATGATGATTCTAACTGAAATAAGTCACACAGAAAAAGAAACATCATAAGATATCAGTAATACACGGAATGTAACCTTGGCTACAGAGGAACTGAATTACAGAACAGAACAGGGTCTCAAATTTAGAAAACCAACTTATGCTCGCTTAAGGGGAAAGGTGAGTTGGGGTGCTGCATAAAACCAGAGATTGAAATGAGCACAGATAAAGTTCCTTAAGCCAAATATGGAATAGACAAGAGCTACTCCTTGCTCAACGATATGGACTCAAAACCGCATATTAAACGCCTAAGAATGTACCTGACTAGTAAGTATCTTAAAACCTATGGATTCCTATGTCTCCGAAAGAGAATCAAGCATGTGTACAGGGGCATAAAGGCAGCAGTGATAGGACTGGAGAGGTTCGGTGAGCAAATGAAGACCCTTTGAAGTCATATTGCATGGAACCCATTCCACGGGTTTCAACTACCCAGGTTTAAGGTATTCTTCCTTCAGCTAAAACATGCATGTGGAACCTAGAGTATGATCAACCATATGATCGGGAGACGTGTTCAAATATGTCTCAGTTTTCGTACCCTGGAACTCGGGTGCAACATTCCAGACGCTTTACTAACACTCTCCCGTCTTGGAGAGTCAGCGCCTTTAACCTCCTGTTTGGCCCAGTTTGCAATTTCTGCGGAAGATGAACAGGAATAGCGAGAACCAATGAGAGACTAGCTGGAGGTGTCTGGACGGGCAAATTTAACTCTCATTTCCCACCAGGAAGAGGAAATAACCAAAGGCTCAGCGTGCCGTGCCGGAACCAGATTAGGGCCTGAAGCCATCCTGCGGTGTTGCGGCCAGCTCACAAGAAAGCGAGTTGAAGAAAGGAGCTCAGGGGCACTGTAATTCACAAACCTGCAGAGTTATAAATGACAGCTATCGTCCAAAAATATACTGAAGTAAGGCTGCCAAGAGGACTTGAAAGCGGGGGAGAATTGCAGGAAACTGATTTCAGGAGGTAGACAGGAATTGCATTGAAAGCATAGGAAAAGAGGGAGAACGTCCACAATGATGCACTTGGCCAAAAAGGGCGTATGCGTTTTTTCCTGAATATATTCAGGAAAAAACGCATACGCCCTTTTTGGCCAACCAAGCAAACTTAAAAAGGAAATCTGCACTACAATGAAGTCTCACTTCCCCCTGGTCAAAAGGGCCATCTGAAAAAAGTGTAAAATCCAGAAAGGCAGGACAAGCCATGGAGAACTGGGAGCCTTGTTATGCTGATGGGCGGGATGTAAATTGCCAACAGACACTCGGGAGAAGTGTATGGTGTTTCCTGAAACATCTAAAAAACAAAGCAACAGAGCCTAGGGCACTTCCACTTATGGTACTATAGCTTAGGGAAGTTAAAATCAAAAGGACACAGCCACCCCAAAGTTTGGGACACCTCTGTTTACAAGAACCTCGTTTACAGTACAAGTTCAACATCGCAGAAATTGAAAAATGGATAAAGAAGTTGTGGTATTTACTTACAAAGCAATATCACTCAGCACTGAAATCTATGTCATCAGGCCCGTAGCAGCACACTGAGTGGATTCAGATATGATGATTCTAACTGAAATAAGTCACACAGAAAAAGAAACATCATAAGATATCAGTAATACACGGAATGTAAACTTGGCTACACAGGAACTGAATTACAGAACAGAATAGTGTCTCAAATTTAGAAAACCAACTTATGCTTGCTTAAGGGGAAAGGTGAGTTGGGGTGCTGCATAAAAACAGAGATTGAAATGAGCACAGATAAAGTTCCTTAAGCCAAATATAGAATAGACAAGAGCTACTCCTTGCTCAACGAAATGGACTCAACACCCGATATTAAACGCCTAAGAATGTACCTGACTAGTAAGTATCTTAAAACCTATGGATTGCTATGTCTCCGAAAGAGAATCAAGCATGTGTACAGGGGCATAAACGCAGCAGTGATAGGATTGGAGAGGTTCACTGAGCAAATGAAGACACTTTGAAGTCATATTGCATGGTACCCATTCCAAGGGTTTCAACTACCCAGGTTTAAGTTATTCTTCCTTCAGCTAAAACATGCATGTGGAACCTAGAGTATGATCAACCATGTGATTGGGAGACGTGTTCAAATATGTCTCAGATTTCGTACTCTGGTACTCGGGTGCAACATTCCAGATGCTTTACTAACACTCTCCCAACTTGGAGAGTCAGTCCCTTTAACCTCCTGTTTGGCCCAGTTTGCAATTTCTGCGGAAGATGAACAGGAATAGCGAGAACCAATGAGAGACTAGCTGGAGGTGTCTGGACGGGCAAATTTAACTCTCATTTCCCACCAGGAAGAGGAATTAACCAAAGGCTCAGCGTGCCGTGCCGGAACCAGATTAGGGCCTGAAGCAATCCTGCGGTGTTGCAGCCAGGTCACAAGAAAGCGAGTTGAAGAAAGGAGCTCAGGGGCACTGTAATTCACAAACCTGCAGAGTTATAAATGACAGCTATCGTCCAAAAAATATACTGCAGTAAGGCTGCCAAGAGGACTTGAAAGCGGGGCAGAATTGCAGGAAACCGATTTCAGGAGGTAGACTGGAATTGCATTGAAAGCATAGGAAAAGAGGCAGAACGTCCACAATGATGCACTTGGCCAAAAAGGGCGTATGCGTTTTTTCCTGAATATATTCAGGAAAAAACGCATACGCCCTTTTTGGCCAACCAAGCAAACTTGCAAAGGAAATCTGCACTACAATGAAGTCTCACTTCCCCCCGGTCAAAAGGGCCATCTGAAAAAAGTGTAAAATCCAGAAAGGCAGGACAGGCCATGGAGAACTGGGAGCCTTGTTATGCTGATGGGCGGGATGTAAATTGCCAACAGACACTCGGGAGAAGTGTATGGTGTTTCCTGAAACATCTAAAAAACAAAGCAACAGAGCCTAGGGCACTTCCACTTATGGTCCTATAGCTCAGGGAAATTAAAATCAAAAAGACACAGCCACCCCAAAGTTTGGGACGCCTGTGTTTACAAGAACCTCGTTTACAGTACAAGTTCAACATCGCAGAAAGTGAAAAATGGATAAAGAACTTGTGGTACTTACATACAATGCAGTATCACTCAGCAATGAAATCTATGTCATCAAGCCCGTAGCAGCATAATGAGTGGATTCAGGTACGATGATTCTAACTGAAATAAGTCACACAGAAAAAGAAACATCATAAGATATCACTAATACACGGAATGTAAACTTGGCTACACAGGAACTGAATTCCAAAACAGAACAGGGTCTGAAATTTAGAAAACCAACTTATGCTTGCTTAAGGGGAAAGGTGAGTTGGGGTGCTGCATAAAACCAGAGATTGAAATGAGCACAGATAAAGTTCCTTAAGCCAAATATGGAATAGACAAGAGCTACTCCTTGCTCAACGAAATGGACTCAACACCCCATATTAAACGCCTAAGAATGTACCTGACTAGTAAGTATCTTAAAACCTATGGATTGCTATGTCTCCAAAAGAGAATCAAGCGTGTGTACAGGGGCATAAACGCAGCAGTGATAGGATTGGAGAGGTTCGGTGAGCAAATGAAGACCCTTTGAAGTCATATTGCATGGTACCCATTCCACGGGTCTCAACTCTCCAGGTTTAAGGTATTCTTCCTTCAGCTAAACATGCATGTGGAACCCAGAGTATGATCAACCGTGTGAACAGGAGACGTGTTCAAATATGTCTCAGTTTTCCTCCCCGGTACTCGGGTGCAACATTCCAGACGCTTTACTAACAGTCTCCCAACTTGGAGAGTCAGCGCCTTTAACCTCCTCTTTGGCCCAGTTTGCAATTTCTGCAGAAGATGAACAGGAATGGGGAGAACCAATGAGAGACTAGCTGGAGGTGTCTGGACGGGCAAATTTAACTCTCATTTCCCACCAGGAAGAGGAAATAACCAAAGGCTCAGCATGCCGTGCCGGAACCAGATTAGGGCCTGAAGCCATCCTGCGGTGTTGCGGCCAGCTCAAAAGAAAGCGAGTTGAAGAAAGGAGCTCAGGGGCACTGTAATTCACAAACCTGCAGAGTTATAAATGACAGCTATCGTCCAAAAATATACCGAAGTAAGGCTGCCAAGAGGACTTGAAAGCGGGGCAGAATTGCAGGAAACCGATTTCAGGAGGTAGACTGGAATTGCATTGAAAGCATAGGAAAAGAGGCAGAACGTCCACAATGATGCACTTGGCCAAAAAGGGCGTATGCGTTTTTTCCTGAATATATTCAGGAAAAAACGCATACGCCCTTTTTGGCCAACCAAGCAAGCTTGCAAAGGAAATCTGCACTACAATGAAGTCTCACTTCCCCCCGGTCAAAAGGGCCATCTGAAAAAAGTGTAAAATCCAGAAAGGCAGGACAGGCCATGGAGAACTGGGAGCCTTGTTATGCTGATGGGCGGGATGTAAATTGCCAACAGACACTCGGGAGAAGTGTATGGTGTTTCCTGAAACATCTAAGAAACAAAGCAACAGAGCCTAGGGCACTTCCACTTATGGTCCTATAGCTTAGAGAAATTAAAATTAAAAAGACACAGCCACCCCAAAGTTTGGGACGCCTCTGTTTACAAGAACCTCGTTTACCGCACAAGTTCAATATCACAGAAAGTGAAAAATGGATAAAGAACTTGTGGTACTTACGTACAATGCAGTATCACTCAGCAATGAAATCTATGTCATCAGGCCCTTAGCAGCACAATGAGTGGATTCAGGTATGATGATTCTAACTGAAATAAGTCACACAGAAAACGAAACATCATAAGATATCACTAATACACGGAATGTAAACTTGGCTACACAGGAACTGAATTCCAAAACAGAACAGGGTCTCAAATTTAGAAAACCAACTTATGCTTGCTTAAGGGGAAAGGTGAGTTGGGGTGCTGCATAAAACCAGAGATTGAAATGAGCACAGATAAAGTTCCTTAAGCCAAATATGGAATAGACAAGAGCTACTCCTTGCTCAACGAAATGGACTCAACACCGCATATTAAACGCCTAAGAATGTACCTGACTAGTAAGTATCTTAAAACCTATGGATTGCTATGTCTCCGAAAGAGAACCAAGCATGTGTACAGGGGCATAAATGCAGCAGTGATAGGATTGGAGAGGTTCGGTGAGCAAATGAAGACCCTTTGAAGTCATATTGCATGGTACCCATTCCACGGGTTTCAACTACCCAGGTTTAAGGTATTCTTCCTTCAGCTAAAACATGCATGTGGAACCTAGAGTATGATCAACCATGTGATCGGGATACGTGTTCAAATATGTCTCAGTTTTGGTACCCTGGTACTCGGGTGCAACATTCCAGACGCTTTACTGACACTCTCCCAACTTGGAGAGTCAGTCCCTTTAACCTCCTGTTTGGCCCAGTTTGCAATTTCTGCGGAAGATGAACAGGAATAGGGAGAACCAATGAGAGACTAGCTGGAGGTGTCTGGACGGGCAAATTTAACTCTCATTTCCCACCAGGAAGAGGAATTAACCAAAGGCTCAGCGTGCCGTGCCCGAAACAGATTAGGGCCTGAAGCCATCTTGCGGTGTTGCGGCCAGCTCAAAAGAAAGCGAGTTGAAGAAAGGAACTCAGGGGCACTGTAATTCACAAACCTGCAGAGTTATAAATGACAGCTATCGTCCAAAAATATACTGAAGTAAGGCTGCCAAGAGGACTTGAAAGCGGGGCAGAATTGCAGGAAACCAATTTCAGTAGGTAGACTGGAATTGCATTGAAAGCATAGGAAAAGAGGCAGAACGTCCACAATGATGCACTTGGCCAAAAAGGGCGTATGCGTTTTTTCCTGAATATATTCAGGAAAAAACGCATACGCCCTTTTTGGCCAACCAAGCAAGCTTGCAAAGGAAATCTGCACTACAATGAAGTCTCACTTCCCCCCGGTCAAAAGGGCCATCTGAAAAAAGTGTAAAATCCAGAAAGGCAGGACAGGCCATGGAGAACTGGGAGCCTTGTTATGCTGATGGGCGGGATGTAAATTGCCAACAGACACTCGGGAGAAGTGTATGGTGTTTCCTGAAACATCTAAAAAACAAAACAACAGAGCCTAGGGCACTTCCACTTATGGTCCTATAGCTTAGGGAAATTAAAATCAAAAAGACACAGCCACCCCAAAGTTTGGAACGGCTCTGTTTACAAGAACCTCGTTTACAGTACAAGTTCAACATCGCAGAAATTGAAAAATGGATAAAGAAGTTGTGGTATATACTTACAAAGCAATATCACTCAGCACTGAAATCTATGTCATCAGGTGCTTAGCAGCACAATGAGTGGATACAGATATGATGATTCTAACTGAAATAAGTCACACAGAAAAAGAAACATCATAAGATATCAGTAATACACGGAATGTAAACTTGGCTACACAGGAACTGAATTACAGAACAGAACAGGGTCTCAAATTTAGAAAACCAACTTATGCTTGCTTAAGGGGAAAGGTGAGTTGGGGTGCTGCATAAAACCAGAGATTGAAATGAGCACAGATAAAGTTCCTTAAGCCAAATATGAAATAGACAAGAGCTACTCCTTGCTCAACGAAATGGACTCAACACCGCATATTAAACGCCTAAGAATGTACCTGACTAGTAAGTATCTTAAAACCTATGGATTCCTATGTCTCCGAAAGAGAATCAAGCATGTGTACAGGGGCATAAAGGCAGCAGTGATAGGACTGGAGAGGTTCGGTGAGCAAATGAAGACCCTTTGAAGTCATATTGCATGGAACCCATTCCACGGGTTTCAACTACCCAGGTTTAAGGTATTCTTCCTTCAGCTAAAACATGCATGTGGAACCTAGAGTATGATCAACCATATGATCGGGAGACGTGTTCAAATATGTCTCAGTTTTCGTACCCTGGAACTCGGGTGCAACATTCCAGACGCTTTACTAACACTCTCCCGTCTTGGAGAGTCAGCGCCTTTAACCTCCTGTTTGGCCCAGTTTGCAATTTCTGCGGAAGATGAACAGGAATAGCGAGAACCAATGAGAGACTAGCTGGAGGTGTCTGGACGGGCAAATTTAACTCTCATTTCCCACCAGGAAGAGGAAATAACCAAAGGCTCAGCGTGCCGTGCCGGAACCAGATTAGGGCCTGAAGCCATCCTGCGGTGTTGCGGCCAGCTCACAAGAAAGCGAGTTGAAGAAAGGAGCTCAGGGGCACTGTAATTCACAAACCTGCAGAGTTATAAATGACAGCTATCGTCCAAAAATATACTGAAGTAAGGCTGCCAAGAGGACTTGAAAGCGGGGGAGAATTGCAGGAAACTGATTTCAGGAGGTAGACAGGAATTGCATTGAAAGCATAGGAAAAGAGGCAGAACGTCCACAATGATGCACTTGGCCAAAAAGGGCGTATGCGTTTTTTCCTGAATATATTCAGGAAAAAACGCATACGCCCTTTTTGGCCAACCAAGCAAACTTACAAAGGAAATCTGCACTACAATGAAGTCTCACTTCCCCCCGGTCAAAAGGGCCATCTGAAAAAAGTGTAAAATCCAGAAAGGCAGGACAAGCCATGGAGAACTGGGAGCCTTGTTATGCTGATGGGCGGGATGTAAATTGCCAACAGACACTCGGGAGAAGTGTATGGTGTTTCCTGAAACATCTAAAAAACAAAGCAACAGAGCCTAGGGCACTTCCACTTATGGTACTATAGCTTAGGGAAGTTAAAATCAAAAGGACACAGCCACCCCAAAGTTTGGGACACCTCTGTTTACAAGAACCTCGTTTACAGTACAAGTTCAACATTGCAGAAATTGAAAAATGGATAAAGAAGTTGTGGTATTTACTTACAAAGCAATATCACTCAGCACTGAAATCTATGTCATTAGGCCCGTAGCAGCACAATGAGTGGATTCAGATATGATGATTCTAACTGAAATAAGTCACACAGAAAAAGAAACATCATAAGATATCAGTAATACACGGAATGTAAACTTGGCTACACAGGAACTGAATTACAGAACAGAATAGTGTCTCAAATTTAGAAAACCAACTTATGCTTGCTTAAGGGGAAAGGTGAGTTGGGGTGCTGCATAAAAACAGAGATTGAAATGAGCACAGATAAAGTTCCTTAAGCCAAATATAGAATAGACAAGAGCTACTCCTTGCTCAACGAAATGGACTCAACACCCGATATTAAACGCCTAAGAATGTACCTGACTAGTAAGTATCTTAAAACCTATGGATTGCTATGTCTCCGAAAGAGAATCAAGCATGTGTACAGGGGCATAAACGCAGCAGTGATAGGATTGGAGAGGTTCACTGAGCAAATGAAGACACTTTGAAGTCATATTGCATGGTACCCATTCCACGGGTTTCAACTACCCAGGTTTAAGGTATTCTTCCTTCAGCTAAAACATGCATGTGGAACCTAGAGTATGATCAACCATGTGATTGGGAGACGTGTTCAAATATGTCTCAGATTTCGTACTCTGGTACTCGGGTGCAACATTCCAGATGCTTTACTAACACTCTCCCAACTTGGAGAGTCAGTCCCTTTAACCTCTTGTTTGGCCCAGTTTGCAATTTCTGCGGAAGATGAACAGGAATAGCGAGAACCAATGAGAGACTAGCTGGAGGTGTCTGGACGGGCAAATTTAACTCTCATTTCCCACCAGGAAGAGGAATTAACCAAAGGCTCAGCGTGCCGTGCCGGAACCAGATTAGGGCCTGAAGCCATCCTGCGGTGTTGCAGCCAGGTCACAAGAAAGCGAGTTGAAGAAAGGAGCTCAGGGGCACTGTAATTCACAAACCTGCAGAGTTATAAATAACAGCTATCGTCCAAAAAATATACTGAAGTAAGGCTGCCAAGAGGACTTGAAAGCGGGGCAGAATTGCAGGAAACCGATTTCAGGAGGTAGACTGGAATTGCATTGAAAGCATAGGAAAAGAGGCAGAACGTCCACAATGATGCACTTGGCCAAAAAGGGCGTATGCGTTTTTTCCTGAATATATTCAGGAAAAAACGCATACGCCCTTTTTGGCCAACCAAGCAAACTTGCAAAGGAAATCTGCACTACAATGAAGTCTCACTTCCCCCCGGTCAAAAGGGCCATCTGAAAAAAGTGTAAAATCCAGAAAGGCAGGACAGGCCATGGAGAACTGGGAGCCTTGTTATGCTGATGGGCGGGATGTAAATTGCCAACAGACACTCGGGAGAAGTGTATGGTGTTTCCTGAAACATCTAAAAAACAAAGCAACAGAGCCTAGGGCACTTCCACTTATGGTCCTATATCTTAGGGAAATTAAAATCAAAAAGACACAGCCACCCGAAAGTTTGGAACGGCTCTGTTTACAAGAACCTCGTTTACAGTACAAGTTCAACATCGCAGAAATTGAAAAATGGATAAAGAAGTTGTGGTATATACTTACAAAGCAATATCACTCAGCACTGAAATCTATGTCATCAGGCGCTTAGCAGCACAATGAGTGGATTCAGATATGATGATTCTAACTGAAATAAATCACACAGAAAAAGAAACATCATAAGATATCAGTAATACACGGAATGTAAACTTGGCTACACAGGAACTGAATTACAGAACAGAACAGGGTCTCAAATTTAGAAAACCAACTTATGCTTTCTTAAGGGGAAAGGTGAGTTGGGGTGCTGCATAAAACCAGAGATTGAAATGAGCACAGATAAAGTTCCTTAAGCCAAATATGGAATAGACAAGAGCTACTCCTTGCTCAACGAAATGGACTCAACACCGCATATTAAACGCCTAAGAATGTACCTGACTAGTAAGTATCTTAAAACCTATGGATTGCTATGTCTCCGAAAGAGAATCAAGCATGTGTACAGGGGCATAAAGGCAGCAGTGATAGGACTGGAGAGGTTCGGTGAGCAAATGAAGACCCTTTGAAGTCATATTGCATGGAACCCATTCCACGGGTTTCAACTACCCAGGTTTAAGGTATTCTTCTTTCAGCTAAAACATGCATGTGGAACCTAGAGTATGATCAACCATGTGATCGGGATACGTGTTCAAATATGTCTCAGTTTTCGTACCCTGGTACTCGGGTGCAACATTCCAGACGCTTTACTAACACTCTCCCAACTTGGAGAGTCAGTCCCTTTAACCTCCTGTTTGGCCCAGTTTGCAATTTCTGCGGAAGATGAACAGGAATAGGGAGAACCAATGAGAGACTAGCTGGAGGTGTCTGGACGGGCAAATTTAACTCTCATTTCCCACCAGGAAGAGGAATTAACCAAAGGCTCAGCGTGCCGTGCTCAAAACAGATTAGGGCCTGAAGCCATCTTGCGGTGTTGCGGCCAGCTCAAAAGAAAGCGAGTTGAAGAAAGGAACTCAGGGGCACTGTAATTCACAAACCTGCAGAGTTATAAATGACAGCTATCGTCCAAAAATATACTGAAGTAAGGCTGCCAAGAGGACTTGAAAGCGGGGCAGAATTGCAGGAAACCAATTTCAGGAGGTAGACTGGAATTACATTGAAAGCATAGGAAAAGAGGCAGAACGACCACAATGATGCACTAGGCCAAAAAGGGCGTATGCGTTTTTTCCTGAATATATTCAGGAAAAAACGCATACGCCCTTTTTGGCCAACCAAGCAAGCTTGCAAAGGAAATCTGCACTACAATGAAGTCTCACTTCCCCCCGGTCAAAAGGGCCATCTGAAAAAAGTGTAAAATCCAGAAAGGCAGGACAGGCCATGGAGAACTGGGAGCCTTGTTATGCTGATGGGCGGGATGTAAATTGCCAACAGACACTCGGGAGAAGTGTATGGTGTTTCCTGAAACATCTAAAAAACAAAGCAACAGAGCCTAGGGCACTTCCACTTATGGTCCTATAGCTTAGGGAAATTAAAATCAAAAAGACACAGCCACCCCAAAGTTTGGAACGGCTCTGTTTAGAAGAACCTCGTTTACAGTACAAGTTCAACATCACAGAAATTGAAAAATGGATAAAGAAGTTGTGGTATATACTTACAAAGCAATATCACTCAGCACTGAAATCTATGTCATCAGGCGCTTAGCAGCACAATGAGTGGATTCAGATATGATGATTCTAACTGAAATAAGTCACACAGAAAAAGAAACATCATAAGATATCAGTAATACACGGAATGTAAACTTGGCTACACAGGAACTGAATTACAGAACAGAACAGGGTCTCAAATTTAGAAAACCAACTTATGCTTGCTTAAGGGGAAAGGTGAGTTGGGGTGCTGCATAAAACCAGAGATTGAAATGAGCACAGATAAATTTCCTTAAGCCAAATATGGAATAGACAAGAGCTACTCCTTGCTCAACGAAATGGACTCAACACCGCATATTAAACGCCTAAGAATGTACCTGACTAGTAAGTATCTTAAAACCTATGGATTGCTATGTCTCCAAAAGAGAATCAAGCGTGTGTACAGGGGCATAAACGCAGCAGTGATAGGATTGGAGAGGTTCGGTGAGCAAATGAAGACCCTTTGAAGTCATATTGCATGGTACCCATTCCATGGGGCTCAACTCTCCAGGTTTAAGGTATTCTTCCTTCAGCTAAAACATGCATGAGGAACCTAGAGTATGATCAACCATGTGATCGGGAGACGTGTTCAAATATGTCTCAGTTTTCGTACCCTGGTACTCGGGTGCAACATTCCAGACGCTTTACTAACACTCTCCCGACTTGGAGAGTCAGTCCCTTTAATCTCCTGTTTGGCCCAGTTTGCAAATTCAGCGGTAGATGAACAGGAATAGCGAGAACCAATGAGAGACTAGCTGGAGGTGTCTGGACGGGCAAATTTAACTCTCATTTCCCACCAGGAAGAGGAATTAACCAAAGGCTCAGCGTGCCGTGCCAGAACCAGATTAGGGCCTGAAGCCATCCTGCGGTGTTGCGGCCAGCTCAAAAGAAAGCGAGTTGAAGAAAGGAGCTCAGGGGCACTGTAATTCACAAACCTGCAGAGTTATAAATGACAGCTATCGTCCAAAAATATACCGAAGTAAGGCTGCCAAGAGGACTTGAAAGCGGGGCAGAATTGCAGGAAACCGATTTCAGGAGGTAGACTGGAATTGCATTGAAAGCATAGGAAAAGAGGCAGAACGTCCACAATGATGCACTTGGCCAAAAAGGGCGTATGCGTTTTTTCCTGAATATATTCAGGAAAAAACGCATACGCCCTTTTTGGCCAACCAAGCAAGCTTGCAAAGGAAATCTGCACTACAATGAAGTCTCACTTCCCCCCGGTCAAAAGGGCCATCTGAAAAAAGTGTAAAATCCAGAAAGGCAGGACAGGCCATGGAGAACTGGGAGCCTTGTTATGCTGATGGGCGGGATGTAAATTGCCAACAGACACTCGGGAGAAGTGTATGGTGTTTCCTGAAACATCTAAGAAACAAAGCAACAGAGCCTAGGGCACTTCCACTTATGGTCCTATAGCTTAGAGAAATTAAAATCAAAAAGACACAGCCACCCCAAAGTTTGGGACGCCTCTGTTTACAAGAACCTCGTTTACCGTACAAGTTCAATATCACAGAAAGTGAAAAATGGATAAAGAACTTGTGGTACTTACGTACAATGCAGTATCACTCAGCAATGAAATCTATGTCATCAGGCCCTTAGCAGCACAATGAGTGGATTCAGGTATGATGATTCTAACTGAAATAAGTCACACAGAAAAAGAAACATCATAAGATATCACTAATACACGGAATGTAAACTTGGCTACACAGGAACTGAATTCCAAAACAGAACAGGGTCTCAAATTTAGAAAACCAACTTATGCTTGCTTAAGGGGAAAGGTGAGTTGGGGTGCTGCATAAAACCAGAGATTGAAATGAGCACAGATAAAGTTCCTTAAGCCAAATATGGAATAGACAAGAGCTACTCCTTGCTCAACGAAATGGACTCAACACCGCATATTAAACGCCTAAGAATGTACCTGACTAGTAAGTATCTTAAAACCTATGGATTGCTATGTCTCCGAAAGAGAACCAAGCATGTGTACAGGGGCATAAACGCAGCAGTGATAGGATTGGAGAGGTTCGGTGAGCAAATGAAGACCCTTTGAAGTCATATTGCATGGTACCCATTCCACGGGTTTCAACTACCCAGGTTTAAGGTATTCTTCCTTCAGCTAAAACATGCATGTGGAACCTAGAGTATGATCAACCATGTGATCGGGATACGTGTTCAAATATGTCTCAGTTTTCGTACCCTGGTACTCGGGTGCAACATTCCTGAGGCTTTACTAACACTCTCCCAACTTGGAGAGTCAGTCCCTTTAACCTCCTGTTTGGCCCAGTTTGCAATTTCTGCGGAAGATGAACAGGAATAGGGAGAACCAATGAGAGACTAGCTGGAGGTGTCTGGACGGGCAAATTTAACTCTCATTTCCCACCAGGAAGAGGAATTAACCAAAGGCTCAGCGTGCCGTGCCAGAACCAGATTAGGGCCTGAAGCCATCCTGCGGTGTTGCAGCCAGCTCAAAAGAAAGCGAGTTGAAGAAAGGAGCTCAGGGGCACTGTAATTCACAAACCTGCAGAGTTATAAATGACAGCTATCGTCCAAAAATATACCGAAGTAAGGCTGCCAAGAGGACTTGAAAGCGGGGCAGAATTGCAGGAAACCGATTTCAGGAGGTAGACTGGAATTGCATTGAAAGCATAGGAAAAGAGGCAGAACGTCCACAATGATGCACTTGGCCAAAAAGGGCGTATGCGTTTTTTCCTGAATATATTCAGGAAAAAACGCATACGCCCTTTTTGGCCAACCAAGCAAGCTTGCAAAGGAAATCTGCACTACAATGAAGTCTCACTTCCCCCCGGTCAAAAGGGCCATCTGAAAAAAGTGTAAAATCCAGAAAGGCAGGACAGGCCATGGAGAACTGGGAGCCTTGTTATGCTGATGGGCGGGATGTAAATTGCCAACAGACACTCGGGAGAAGTGTATGGTGTTTCCTGAAACATCTAAGAAACAAAGCAACAGAGCCTAGGGCACTTCCACTTATGGTCCTATAGCTTAGAGAAATTAAAATCAAAAAGACACAGCCACCCCAAAGTTTGGGACGCCTCTGTTTACAAGAACCTCGTTTACCGTACAAGTTCAATATCACAGAAAGTGAAAAATGGATAAAGAACTTGTGGTACTTACGTACAATGCAGTATCACTCAGCAATGAAATCTATGTCATCAGGCCCTTAGCAGCACAATGAGTGGATTCAGGTATGATGATTCTAACTGAAATAAGTCACACAGAAAAAGAAACATCATAAGATATCACTAATACACGGAATGTAAACTTGGCTACACAGGAACTGAATTCCAAAACAGAACAGGGTCTCAAATTTAGAAAACCAACTTATGCTTGCTTAAGGGGAAAGGTGAGTTGGGGTGCTGCATAAAACCAGAGATTGAAATGAGCACAGATAAAGTTCCTTAAGCCAAATATGGAATAGACAAGAGCTACTCCTTGCTCAACGAAATGGACTCAACACCGCATATTAAACGCCTAAGAATGTACCTGACTAGTAAGTATCTTAAAACCTATGGATTGCTATGTCTCCGAAAGAGAACCAAGCATGTGTACAGGGGCATAAATGCAGCAGTGATAGGATTGGAGAGGTTCGGTGAGCAAATGAAGACCCTTTGAAGTCATATTGCATGGTACCCATTCCACGGGTTTCAACTACCCAGGTTTAAGGTATTCTTCCTTCAGCTAAAACATGCATGTGGAACCTAGAGTATGATCAACCATGTGATCGGGATACGTGTTCAAATATGTCTCAGTTTTCGTACCCTGGTACTCGGGTGCAACATTCCTGAGGCTTTACTAACACTCTCCCAACTTGGAGAGTCAGTCCCTTTAACCTCCTGTTTGGCCCAGTTTGCAATTTCTGCGGAAGATGAACAGGAATAGGGAGAACCAATGAGAGACTAGCTGGAGGTGTCTGGACGGGCAAATTTAACTCTCATTTCCCACCAGGAAGAGGAATTAACCAAAGGCTCAGCGTGCCGTGCCCGAAACAGATTAGGGCCTGAAGCCATCTTGCGGGGTTGCGGCCAGCTCAAAAGAAAGCGAGTTGAAGAAAGGAGCTCAGGGGCACTGTAATTCACAAACCTGCAGAGTTATAAATGACAGCTATCGTCCAAAAATATACTGAAGTAAGGCTGCCAAGAGGACTTGAAAGCGGGGCAGAATTGCAGGAAACCGATTTCAGGAGGTAGACTGGAATTGCATTGAAAGCATAGGAAAAGAGGCAGAACGTCCACAATGATGCACTTGGCCAAAAAGGGCGTATGCGTTTTTTCCTGAATATATTCAGGAAAAAACGCATACGCCCTTTTTGGCCAACCAAGCAAGCTTGCAAAGGAAATCTGCACTACAATGAAGTCTCACTTCCCCCCGGTCAAAAGGGCCATCTGAAAAAAGTGTAAAATCCAGAAAGGCAGGACAGGCCATGGAGAACTGGGAGCCTTGTTATGCTGATGGGCGGGATGTAAATTGCCAACAGACACTCGGGAGAAGTGTATGGTGTTTCCTGAAACATCTAAAAAACAAAGCAACAGAGCCTAGGGCACTTCCACTTATGGTCCTATAGCTTAGGGAAATTAAAATCAAAAAGACACAGCCACCCCAAAGTTTGGAACGCCTCTGTTTACAAGAACCTCGTTTACAGTACAAGTTCAACATCGCAGAAATTGAAAAATGGATAAAGAAGTTGTGGTATATACGTACAAAACAATATCACTCAGCACTGAAATCTATGTCATCAGGCCCTTAGCAGCACAATGAGTGGATTCAGATATGATGATTCTAACTGAAATAAGTCACACAGAAAAAGAAACTTCATAAGATATCAGTAATACACGGAATGTAAACTTGGCTACACAGGAACTGAATTACAGAATAGAACAGGGTCTCAAATTTAGAAAACCAACTTATGCTTGCTTAAGGGTAAAGGTGAGTTGGGGTGCTGCATAAAACCAGAGATTGAAATGAGCACAGATAAAGTTCCTTAAGCCAAATATGGAATAGACAAGAGCTACTCCTTGCTCAACGAAATGGACTCAACACCCCATATTAAACGCCTAAGAATGTACCTGACTAGTAAGTATCTTAAAACCTATGGAATGCTATGTCTCCAAAACAGAATCAAGCGTGTGTACAGGGGCATAAACACAGCAGTGATAGGATTGGAGAGGTTCGGTGAGCAAATGAAGACCCTTTGAAGTCATATTGCATGGTACCCATTCCACGGGTCTCAACTCTCCAGGTTTAAGGTATTCTTCCTTCAGCTAAAACATGCATGAGGAACCTAGAGTATGATCAACCATGTGATCGGGAGACGTGTTCAAATATGTCTCAGTTTTCGTACCCTGGTACTCGGGTGCAACATTCCAGACGCTTTACTAACACTCTCCCGACTTGGAGAGTCAGTCCCTTTAATCTCCTGTTTGGCCCAGTTTGCAATTTCAGCGGAAGATGAACAGGAATAGCGAGAACCAATGAGAGACTAGCTGGAGGTGTCTGGACGGGCAAATTTAACTCTCATTTCCCACCAGGAAGAGGAATTAACCAAAGGCTCAGCGTGCCGTGCCAGAACCAGATTAGGGCCTGAAGCCATCCTGCGGTGTTGCGGCCAGCTCAAAAGAAAGCGAGTTGAAGAAAGGAGCTCAGGGGCACTGTAATTCACAAACCTGCAGAGTTATAAATGACAGCTATCGTCCAAAAATATACCGAAGTAAGGCTGCCAAGAGGACTTGAAAGCGGGGCAGAATTGCAGGAAACCGATTTCAGGACGTAGACTGGAATTGCATTGAAAGCATAGGAAAAGAGGCAGAACGTCCACAATGATGCACTTGGCCAAAAAGGGCGTATGCGTTTTTTCCTGAATATATTCAGGAAAAAACGCATACGCCCTTTTTGGCCAACCAAGCAAGCTTGCAAAGGAAATCTGCACTACAATGAAGTCTCACTTCCCCCCGGTCAAAAGGGCCATCTGAAAAAAGTGTAAAATCCAGAAAGGCAGGACAGGCCATGGAGAACTGGGAGCCTTGTTATGCTGATGGGCGGGATGTAAATTGCCAACAGACACTCGGGAGAAGTGTATGGTGTTTCCTGAAACATCTAAGAAACAAAGCAACAGAGCCTAGGGCACTTCCACTTATGGTCCTATAGCTTAGAGAAATTAAAATCAAAAAGACACAGCCACCCCAAAGTTTGGGACGCCTCTGTTTACAAGAACCTCGTTTACCGTACAAGTTCAATATCACAGAAAGTGAAAAATGGATAAAGAACTTGTGGTACTTACGTACAATGCAGTATCACTCAGCAATGAAATCTATGTCATCAGGCCCTTAGCAGCACAATGAGTGGATTCAGGTATGATGATTCTAACTGAAATAAGTCACACAGAAAAAGAAACATCATAAGATATCACTAATACACGGAATGTAAACTTGGCTACACAGGAACTGAATTCCAAAACAGAACAGGGTCTCAAATTTAGAAAACCAACTTATGCTTGCTTAAGGGGAAAGGTGAGTTGGGGTGCTGCATAAAACCAGAGATTGAAATGAGCACAGATAAAGTTCCTTAAGCCAAATATGGAATAGACAAGAGCTACTCCTTGCTCAACGAAATGGACTCAACACCGCATATTCAACGCCTAAGAATGTACCTGACTAGTAAGTATCTTAAAACCTATGGATTGCTATGTCTCCAAAAGAGAACCAAGCATGTGTACAGGGGCATAAATGCAGCAGTGATAGGATTGGAGAGGTTCGGTGAGCAAATGAAGACCCTTTGAAGTCATATTGCATGGTACCCATTCCACGGGTTTCAACTACCCAGGTTTAAGGTATTCTTCCTTCAGCTAAAACATGCATGTGGAACCTAGAGTATGATCAACCATGTGATCTGGATACGTGTTCAAATATGTCTCAGTTTTCGTACCCTGGTACTTGGGTGCAACATTCCTGACGCTTTACTAACACTCTCCCAACTTGGAGAGTCAGTCCCTTTAACCTCCTGTTTGGCCCAGTTTGCAATTTCTGCGGAAGATGAACAGGAATAGGGAGAACCAATGAGAGACTAGCTGGAGGTGTCTGGACGGGCAAATTTAACTCTCATTTCCCACCAGGAAGAGGAATTAACCAAAGGCTCAGCGTGCCGTGCCCGAAACAGATTAGGGCCTGAAGCCATCTTGCGGGGTTGCGGCCAGCTCAAAAGAAAGTGAGTTGAAGAAAGGAGCTCAGGGGCACTGTAATTCACAAACCTGCAGAGTTATAAATGACAGCTATCGTCCAAAAATATACTGAAGTAAGGCTGCCAAGAGGACTTGAAAGCGGGGCAGAATTGCAGGAAACCGATTTCAGGAGGTAGACTGGAATTGCATTGAAAGCATAGGAAAAGAGGCAGAACGTCCACAATGATGCACTTGGCCAAAAAGGGCGTATGCGTTTTTTCCTGAATATATTCAGGAAAAAACGCATACGCACTTTTTGGCCAACCAAGCAAGCTTGCAAAGGAAATCTGCACTACAATGAAGTCTCACTTCCCCCCGGTCAAAAGGGCCATCTGAAAAAAGTGTAAAATCCAGAAAGGCAGGACAGGCCATGGAGAACTGGGAGCCTTGTTATGCTGATGGGCGGGATATAAATTGCCAACAGACACTCCGGAGAAGTGTATGGTGTTTCCTGAAACATCTAAAAAACAAAGCAACAGAGCCTAGGGCACTTCCACTTATGGTCCTATAGCTTAGGGAAATTAAAATCAAAAAGACACAGCCACCCCAAAGTTTGGAACGGCTCTGTTTACAAGAACCTCGTTTACAGTACAAGTTCAACATCGCAGAAATTGAAAAATGGATAAAGAAGTTGTGGTATATACGTACAAAACAATATCACTCAGCACTGAAATCTATGTCATCAGGCCCTTAGCAGCACAATGAGTGGATTCAGATATGATGATTCTAACTGAAATAAGTCACACAGAAAAAGAAACTTCATAAGATATCAGTAATACACGGAATGTAAACTTGGCTACACAGGAACTGAATAACAGAACAGAACAGGGTCTCAAATTTAGAAAACCAACTTATGCTTGCTTAAGGGTAAAGGTGAGTTGGGGTGCTGCATAAAACCAGAGATTGAAATGAGCACAGATAAAGTTCCTTAAGCCAAATATGGAATAGACAAGAGCTACTCCTTGCTCAACGAAATGGACTCAACACCGCATATTAAACGCCTAAGAATGTACCTGACTAGTAAGTATCTTAAAACCTATGGAATGCTATGTCTCCAAAAGAGAATCAAGCGTGTGTACAGGGGCATAAACGCAGCAGTGATAGGATTGGAGAGGTTCGGTGAGCAAATGAAGACCCTTTGAAGTCATATTGCATGGTACCCATTCCACGGGTCTCAACTCTCCAGGTTTAAGGTATTCTTCCTTCAGCTAAAACATGCATGAGGAACCTAGAGTATGATCAACCATGTGATCGGGAGACGTGTTCAAATATGTCTCAGTTTTCGTACCCTGGTACTCGGGTGCAACATTCCAGACGCTTTACTAACACTCTCCCGACTTGGAGAGTCAGTTCCTTAATCTCCTGTTTGGCCCAGTTTGCAATTTCAGCGGAAGATGAACAGGAATAGCGAGATCCAATGAGAGACTAGCTGGAGGTGTCTGGACGGGCAAATTTAACTCTCATTTCCCACCAGGAAGAGGAATTAACCAAAGGCTCAGCGTGCCGTGCCAGAACCAGATTAGGGCCTGAAGCCATCCTGCGGTGTTGCGGCCAGGTCACAAGAAAGCGAGTTGAAGAAAGGAGCTCAGGGGCACTGTAATTCACAAACCTGCAGAGTTATAAATGACAGCTATCGTCCAAAAATATACTGAAGGAAGGCTGCCAAGAGGACTTGAAAGCGGGGCAGAATTGCAGGAAACCGATTTCAGGAGGTAGACTGGAATTGCATTGAAAGCATAGGAAAAGAGGCAGAACGTCCACAATGATGCACTTGGCCAAAAAGGGCGTATGCGTTTTTTCCTGAATATATTCAGGAAAAAACGCATACGCCCTTTTTGGCCAACCAAGCAAACTTGCAAAGGAAATCTGCACTACAATGAAGTCTCACATTCCCCCGGTCAAAAGGGCCATCTGAAAAAAGTGTAAAATCCAGAAAGGCAGGACAGGCCATGGAGAACTGGGAGCCTTGTTATGCTGATGGGCGGGATTTAAATTGCCAACAGACACTCGGGAGAAGTGTATGGTGTTTCCTGAAACATCTAAAAACAAAGCAACAGAGCCTAGGGCACTTCCACTTATGGTCCTATAGATTAGGGAAATTAAAATCAAAAAGACACAGCCACCCCAAAGTTTGGGACGCCTCTGTTTACAAGAACCTCGTTGACCGTACAAGTTCAATATCACAGAAACTGAAAAATGGATAAAGAACTTGTGGTACTTACGTACAATGCAGTATCACTCAGCAATGAAATCTATGTCATCAGGCCCGTAGCAGCATAATGAGTGGATTCAGGTACGATGATTCTAACTGAAATAAGTCACACAGGAAAAGAAACATCATAAGATATCAGTAATACACGGAATGTAAACTTGGCTACACAGGAACTGAATTCCAAAACAGAACAGGGTCTCAAATTTAGAAAACCAACTTATGCTTGCTTAAGGGGAAAGGTGAGTTGGGGTGCTGCTTAAAAACAGAGATTGAAATGAGCACAGATAAAGTTCCTTAAGCCAAATATGGAATAGACAAGAGCTACTCCTTGCTCAACGAAATGGACTCAACACCGCATATTAAACGCCTAAGAATGTACCTGACTAGTAAGTATCTTAAAACCTATGGATTGCTATGTCTCCATAAGAGAATCAAGCGTGTGTACAGGGGCATAAACGCAGCAGTGATAGGATTGGAGAGGTTCGGTGAGCAAATGAAGACCCTTTGAAGTCATATTGCATGGTACCCATTCCACGGGTCTCAACTCTCCAGGTTTAAGGTATTCTTCCTTCAGCTAAAACATGCATGTGGAACCTAGAGTATGATCAACCATGTGATCGGGAGACGTGTTCAAATATGTCTCAGTTTTCGTACCCTGTTACTCGGGTGCAACATTCCAGACGCTTTACTAACACTCTCCCGACTTGGAGAGTCAGTCCCTTTAACCTCCTGTTTGGCCCAGTTTGCAATTTCTGCGGAGGATGAACAGGAATAGCGAGAACCAATGAGAGACTAGCTGGAGGTGTCTGGACGGGCAAATTTAACTCTCATTTCCCACCAGGAAGAGGAATTAACCAAAGGCTCAGCGTGCCGTGCCGGAACCAGATTAGGGCATGGAGCCATCCTGCGGTGTTGCGGCCAGCTCAAAAGAAAGCGAGTTGAAGAAAGGAGCTCAGGGGCACTGTAATTCACAAACCTGCAGAGTTATAAATGACAGCTATCGTCCAAAAATATACTGAAGTAAGGCTGCCAAGAGGACTTGAAAGCGGGGCAGAATTGCAGGAAACCGATTTCAGGAGGTAGACTGGAATTGCATTGAAAGCATAGGAAAAGAGGCAGAACGTCCACAATGATGCACTTGGCCAAAAAGGGCGTATGCGTTTTTTCCTGAATATATTCAGGAAAAAACGCATACGCCCTTTTTGGCCAACCAAGCAAGCTTGCAAAGGAAATCTGCACTACAATGAAGTCTCACTTCCCCCCGGTCAAAAGGGCCATCTGAAAAAAGTGTAAAATCCAGAAAGGCAGGACAGGCCATGGAGAACTGGGAGCCTTGTTATGCTGATGGGCGAGATGTAAATTGCCAACAGACACTCGGGAGAAGTGTATGGTGTTTCCTGAAACATCTAAGAAACAAAGCAACAGAGCCTAGGGCACTTCCACTTATGGTCCTATAGCTTAGGGAAATTAAAATCAAAAAGACACAGCCACCCCAAAGTTTGGAACGGCTCTGTTTACAAGAACCTCGTTTACAGTACAAGTTCAACATCGCAGAAATTGAAAAATGGATAAAGAAGTTGTGGTATATACTTACAAAGCAATATCACTCATCACTGACATCTATGTCATCAGGCCCTTAGCAGCACAATGAGTGGATTCAGATATGATGATTCTAACTGAAATAAGTCACAGAGAAAAAGAAACATCATAAGATATCAGTAATACACGGAATGTAAACTTGGCTACACAGGAACTGAATTACAGAACAGAACAGGATCTCAAATTTAGAAAACCAACTTATGCTTGCTTAAGGGTAAAGGTGAGTTGGGGTGCTGCATAAAACCAGAGATTGAAAGGAGCACAGATAAAGTTCCTTAAGCCAAATATGGAATAGACAAGAGCTACTCCTTGCTCAACGAAATGGACTCAACACCCCATATTCAACGCCTAAGAATGTACCTGACAAGTAAGTATCTTAAAACCTATGGATTGCTATGTCTCCGAAAGAGAATCAAGCATGTGTACAGGGGCATAAACGCAGCAGTGATAGGATTGGAGAGGTTCGGTGGGCAAATGAAGACCCTTTGAAGTCATATTGCATGGTACCCATTCCACGGGTCTCAACTCTCCAGGTTTAAGGTATTTTTCCTTCAGCTAAAACATGCATGTGGAACCTAGAGTATGATCAACCATGTGATCGGGAGACGTGTTCAAATATGTCTCAGTTTTGGTACCCTGGTACTCGGGTGCAACATTCCAGATGCTTTACTAACACTCTCCCGACTTCGAGAGTCAGTCCCTTTAACCTCCTGTTTGGCCCAGTTTGCAATTTCTGCGGAAGATGAACAGGAATAGCGAGAACCAATGAGAGACTAGCTGGAGGTGTCTGGACCGGCAAATTTAACTCTCATTTCCCACCAGGAAGAGGAATTAACCAAAGGCTCAGCGTGCCATGCCGGAACCAGATTAGGGCCTGAAGCCATCTTGCGGTGTTGCGGCCAGGTCACAAGAAAGCGAGTTGAAGAAAGGAGCTCAGGGGCACTGTAATTCACAAACCTGCAGAGTTATAAATAACAGCTATCGTCCAAAAATATACTGAAGGAAGGCTGCCAAGAGGACTTGAAAGCGGGGCAGAATTGCAGGAAACCGATTTCAGGAGGTAGACTGGAATTGCATTGAAAGCATAGGAAAAGAGGCAGAACGTCCACAATGATGCACTTGGCCAAAAAGGGCGTATGCGTTTTTTCCTGAATATATTCAGGAAAAAACGCATACGCCCTTTTTGGCCAAGCAAGCAAGCTTGCAAACGAAATCTGCACTACAATGAAGTCTCACTTCCCCCCGGTCAAAAGGGCCATCTGAAAAAAGTGTAAAATCCAGAAAGACAGGACAGGCCATGGAGAACTGGGATCCTTGTTATGCTGATGGGCGGGATGTAAATTGCCAAGAGACACTCGGGAGAAGTGTATGGTGTTTCCTGAAACATCTAAAAAACAAAGCAACAGAGCCTAGGGCACTTCCACTTATGGTCCTATAGCTTAGGGAAATTAAAATCAAAAAGACACAGCCACCCCAAAGTTTGGGACGCCTCTGTTTACAAGAACATCATTTACCGTACAAGTTCAATATCACAGAAAGTGAAAAATGGATAAAGAACTTGTGGTACTTACGTACAATGCAGTATCACTCAGCAATGAAATCTATGTCATCAGGCCCTTAGCAGCACAATGAGTGGATTCAGGTACGATGATTCTAACTGAAATAAGTCACACAGAAAAAGAAACATCATAAGATATCAGTAATACACGGAATGTAAACTTGGCTACACAGGAACTGAATTCCAAAACAGAACAGGGTCTCAAATTTAGAAAACCAACTTATGCTTGCTTAAGGGGAAAGGTGAGTTGGGGTGCTGCATAAAAACAGAGATTGAAATGAACACAGATAAAGTTCCTTAAGCCAAATATGGAATAGACAAGAGCTACTCCTTGCTCAACGAAATGGACTCAACACCGCATATTAAACGCCTAAGAATGTACCTGACTAGTAAGTATCTTAAAACCTATGGATTGCTATGTCTCCGAAAGAGAACCAAGCATGTGTACAGGGGCATAAATGCAGCAGTGATAGGATTGGAGAGGTTCGGTGAGCAAATGAAGACCCTTTGAAGTCATATTGCATGGTACCCATTCCACGGGTTTCAACTACCCAGGTTTAAGGTATTCTTCCTTCAGCTAAAACATGCATGTGGAACCTAGAGTATGATCAACCATGTGATCGGGATACGTGTTCAAATATGTCTCAGTTTTGGTACCCTGGTACTCGGGTGCAACATTCCAGACGCTTTACTAACACTCTCCCCACTTGGAGAGTCAGCGCCTTTAACCTCCTGTTTGGCCCAGTTTTCAATTTCTGCGGAAGATGAACAGGAATAGGGAGAACCAATGAGAGACTAGCTGGAGGTGTCTGGACGGGCAAATTTAACTCTCATTTCCCACCAGGAAGAGGAATTAACCAAAGGCTCAGCGTGCCGTGCCCGAAACAGATTAGGGCCTGAAGCCATCCTCCGGTGTTGCGGCCAGCTCACAACACAGCGAGTTGAAGAAAGGAGCTCAGGGGCACTGTAATGCACAAACCTGCAGAGTTATAAATGACAGCTATCGTCCAAAAATATACTGAAGTAAGGCTGCCAAGAGGACTTGAAAGCGGGGCAGAATTGCAGGAAACCGATTTCAGGAGGTAGACTGGAATTGCATTGAAAGCATAGGAAAAGAGGCAGAACGTCCACAATGATGCACTTGGCCAAAAAGGGCGTATGCGTTTTTTCCTGAATATATTCAGGAAAAAACGCATACGCCCTTTTTGGCCAACCAAGCAAGCTTGCAAAGGAAATCTGCACTACAATGAAGTCTCACTTCCCCCCGGTCAAAAGGGCCATCTGAAAAAAGTGTAAAATCCAGAAAGGCAGGACAGGCCATGGAGAACTGGGAGCCTTGTTATGCTGATGGGCGGGATGTAAATTGCCAACAGACACTCGGGAGAAGTGTATGGTGTTTCCTGAAACATCTAAAAAACAAAGCAACAGAGCCTAGGGCACTTCCACTTATGGTCCTATAGCTTAGGGAAATTAAAATCAAAAAGACACAGCCACCCCAAAGTTTGGAACGGCTCTGTTTACAAGAACCTCGTTTACAGTACAAGTTCAACATCGCAGAAATTGAAAAATGGATAAAGAAGTTGTGGTATATACTTACAAAGCAATATCACTCATCACTGAAATCTATGTCATCAGGACCTTAGCAGCACAATGAGTGGATTCAGATATGATGATTCTAACTGAAATAAGTCACACAGAAAAAGAAACATCATAAGATATCAGTAATACACGGAATGTAAACTTGGCTACACAGGAACTGAATTACAGAACAGAACAGGGTCTCAAATTTAGAAAACCAACTTATGCTTGCTTAAGGGTAAAGGTGAGTTGGGGTGCTGCATAAAACCAGAGATTGAAAGGAGCACAGATAAAGTTCCTTAAGCCAAATATGGAATAGACAAGAGCTACTCCTTGCTCAACGAAATGGACTCAACACCCCATATTCAACGCCTAAGAATGTACCTGACAAGTAAGTATCTTAAATCCTATGGATTGCTATGTCTCCGAAAGAGAATCAAGCATGTGTACAGGGGCATAAACGCAGCAGTGATAGGATTGGAGAGGTTCGGTGGGCAAATGAAGACCCTTTGAAGTCTTATTGCATGGTACCCATTCCACGGGTCTCAACTCTCCAGGTTTAAGGTATTCTTCCTTCAGCTAAAACATGCATGTGGAACCTAGAGTATGATCAACCATGTGATCGGGAGACGTGTTCAAATATGTCTCAGTTTTGGTACCCTGGTACTCGGGTGCAACATTCCAGATGCTTTACTAACACTCTCCCGACTTGGAGAGTCAGTCCCTTTAACCTCCTGTTTGGCCCAGTTTGCAATTTCTGCGGAAGATGAACAGGAATAGCGAGAACCAATGAGAGACTAGCTGGAGGTGTCTGGACGGGCAAATTTAACTCTCATTTCCCACCAGGAAGAGGAATTAACCAAAGGCTCAGCGTGCAGTGCCGGAACCAGATTAGGGCCTGAAGCCATCCTGCGGTGTTGCGGCCAGGTCACAAGAAAGCGAGTTGAAGAAAGGAGCTCAGGGGCACTGTAATTCACAAACCTGCAGAGTTATAAATGACAGCTATCGTCCAAAAATATACTGAAGGAAGGCTACCAAGAGGACTTGAAAGCGGGGCAGAATTGCAGGAAACCGATTTCAGGAGGTAGACTGGAATTGCATTGAAAGCATAGGAAAAGAGGCAGAACGTCCACAATGATGCACTTGGCCAAAAAGGGCGTATGCGTTTTTTCCTGAATATATTCAGGAAAAAACGCATACGCACTTTTTGGCCAACCAAGCAACCTTGCAAAGGAAATCTGCACTACAATGAAGTCTCACTTCCCCCCAGTCAAAAGGGCTATCTGAAAAAAGTGTAAAATCCAGAAAGGCAGGACAGGCCATGGAGAACTGGGAGCCTTGTTATGCTGATGGGCGGGATGTAAATTGCCAACAGACACTCGGGAGAAGTGTATGGTGTTTCCTGAAACATCTAAAAAACAAAGCAACAGAGCCTAGGGCACTTCCACTTATGGTCCTATAGCTTAGGGAAATTAAAATCAAAAAGACACAGCCACCCCAAAGTTTGGGACGCCTCTGTTTACAAGAACCTCGTTTACCATAAAAGTTCAACAACGCAGAAAGTAAAAAATGGATAAAGAACTTGTGGTACTTACGTACAATACAGTATCACTCAGCAATGAAATCTATGTCATCAGGCCCGTAGCAGCATAATGAGTGGATTCAGGTACGATGATTCTAATTGAAATAAGACACACAGAAAAAGAAACATCATAAGATATCACTAATACACGGAATGTAAACTTGGCTACACAGGAACTGAATTCCAAAACAGAACAGGGTCTCAAATTTAGAAAACCAACTTATGTTTGCTTAAGGGGAAAGGTGAGTTGGGGTGCTGCATAAAACCAGAGATTGAAATGAGCACAGATAAAGTTCCTTAAGCCAAATATGGAATAGACAAGAGCTACTCCTTGCTCAACGAAATGGACTCAACACCCCATATTAAACGCCTAGGAATGTACCTGACTAGTAAGTATCTTAAAACCTATGGATTGCTATGTCTCCATAAGAGAATCAAGCGTGTGTACAGGGGCATAAACGCAGCAGTGATAGGATTGGAGAGGTTCGGTGAGCAAATGAAGACCCTTTGAAGTCATATTGCATGGTACCCATTCCACGGGTCTCAACTCTCCAGGTTTAAGGTATTCTTCCTTCAGCTAAAACATGCATGTGGAACCTAGAGTATGATCAACCATGTGATCGGGAGACGTGTTCAAATATGTCTCAGTTTTCGTACCCTGGTACTCGGGTGCAACATTCCAGACGCTTTACTAACACTCTCCCGACTTGGAGAGTCAGTCCCTTTAACCTCCTGTTTGGCCCAGTTTGCAATTTCTGCGGAAGATGAACAGGAATAGCGAGAACCAATGAGAGACTAGCTGGAGGTGTCTGGACGGGCAAATTTAACTCTCATATCCCACCAGGAAGAGGAATTAACCAAAGGCTCAGCGTGCAGTGCCGGAACCAGATTAGGGCCTGAAGCCATCCTGCGGTGTTGCGGCCAGCTCAAAAGAAAGCGAGTTGAAGAAAGGAGCTCAGGGGCACTGTAATTCACAAACCTGCAGAGTTATAAATGACAGCTATCGTCCAAAAATATACTGAAGTAAGGCTGCCAAGAGGACTTGAAAGCGGGGCAGAATTGCAGGAAACCAATTTCAGGAGGTAGACTGGAATTGCATTGAAAGCATAGGAAAAGAGGCAGAACGTCCACAATGATGCACTTGGCCAAAAAGGGCGTATGCGTTTTTTCCTGAATATATTCAGGAAAAAACGCATACGCCCTTTTTGGCCAACCAAGCAAGCTTGCAAAGGAAATCTGCACTACAATGAAGTCTCACTTCCCCCCGGTCAAAAGGGCCATCTGAAAAAAGTGTAAAATCCAGAAAGGCAGGACAGGCCATGGAGAACTGGGAGCCTTGTTATGCTGATGGGCGGGATGTAAATTGCCAACAGACACTCGGGAGAATTGTATGGTGTTTCCTGAAATATCTAAAAAACAAAGCAACAGATCCTAGGGCACTTCCACTTATGGTCCTATAGCTTAGGGAAATTAAAATCAAAAAGACACAGCCAACCAAAAGTTTGCGACGCCTCTGTTTACAAGAACCTCGTTTACAGTACAAGTTCAACATCGCAGAAAGTGAAAAATGGATAAAGAAGTTGTGGTATTTACGTACAATGCAGTATCACTCAGCAATGAAATCTATGTCATCAGGCCCTTAGCAGCACAATGAGTGGATTCAGGTACGATGATTCTAACTGAAATAAGTCACACAGAAAAAGAAACATCATAAGATATCAGTAATACACGGAATGTAAACTTGGCTACACAGGAACTGAATTCCAAAACAGAACAGGGTCTCAAATTTAGAAAACCAACTTATGCTTGCTTAAGGGGAAAGGTGAGTTGGGGTGCTGCATAAAAACAGAGATTGAAATGAACACAGATAAAGTTCCTTAAGCCAAATATGGAATAGACAAGAGCTACTCCTTGCTCAACGAAATGGACTCAACACCGCATATTAAACGCCTAAGAATGTACCTGACTAGTAAGTATCTTAAAACCTATGGATTGCTATGTCTCCGAAAGAGAACCAAGCATGTGTACAGGGGCATAAGCGCAGCAGTGATAGGATTGGAGAGGTTCGGTGAGCAAATGAAGACCCTTTGAAGTCATATTGCATGGTACCCATTCCACGGGTTTCAACTACCCAGGTTTAAGGTATTCTTCCTTCAGCTAAAACATGCATGTGGAACCTAGAGTATGATCAACCATGTGATCGGGATACGTGTTCAAATATGTCTCAGTTTTGGTACCCTGGTACTCGGGTGCAACATTCCAGACGCTTTACTAACACTCTCCCCACTTGGAGAGTCAGCGCCTTTAACCTCCTGTTTGGCCCAGTTTTCAATTTCTGCGGAAGATGAACAGGAATAGGGAGAACCAATGAGAGACTAGCTGGAGGTGTCTGGACGGGCAAATTTAACTCTCATTTCCCACCAGGAAGAGGAATTAACCAAAGGCTCAGCGTGCCGTGCCCGAAACAGATTAGGGCCTGAAGCCATCTTGCGGTGTTGCGGCCAGCTCAAAAGAAAGCGAGTTGAAGAAAGGAGCTCAGGGGCACTGTAATTCACAAACCTGCAGAGTTATAAATGACAGCTATCGTCCAAAAATATACTGAAGTAAGGCTGCCAAGAGGACTTGAAAGCGGGGCAGAATTGCAGGAAACCGATTTCAGGAGGTAGACTGGAATTGCATTGAAAGCATAGGAAAAGAGGCAGAACGTCCACAATGATGCACTTGGCCAAAAAGGGCGTATGCGTTTTTTCCTGAATATATTCAGGAAAAAACGCATACGCCCTTTTTGGCCAACCAAGCAAGCTTGCAAAGGAAATCTGCACTACAATGAAGTCTCACTTCCCCCCGGTCAAAAGGGCCATCTGAAAAAAGTGTAAAATCCAGAAAGGCAGGACAGGCCATGGAGAACTGGGAGCCTTGTTATGCTGATGGGCGGGATGTAAATTGCCAACAGACACTCGGGAGAAGTGTATGGTGTTTCCTGAAACATCTAAAAAACAAAGCAACAGAGCCTAGGGCACTTCCACTTATGGTCCTATAGCTTAGGGAAATTAAAATAAAAAAGACACAGCCACCCCAAAGTTTGGAACGGCTCTGTTTACAAGAACCTCGTTTACAGTACAAGTTCAACATCGCAGAAATTGAAAAATGGATAAAGAAGTTGTGGTATATACTTACAAAGCAATATCACTCATCACTGAAATCTATGTCATCAGGACCTTAGCAGCACAATGAGTGGATTCAGATATGATGATTCTAACTGAAATAAGTCACACAGAAAAAGAAACATCATAAGATATCAGTAATACACGGAATGTAAACTTGGCTACACAGGAACTGAATTACAGAACAGAACAGGGTCTCAAATTTAGAAAACCAACTTATGCTTGCTTAAGGGTAAAGGTGAGTTGGGGTGCTGCATAAAACCAGAGATTGAAAGGAGCACAGATAAAGTTCCTTAAGCCAAATATGGAATAGACAAGAGCTACTCCTTGCTCAACGAAATGGACTCAACACCCCATATTCAACGCCTAAGAATGTACCTGACAAGTAAGTATCTTAAAACCTATGGATTGCTATGTCTCCGAAAGAGAATCAAGCATGTGTACAGGGGCATAAACGCAGCAGTGATAGGATTGGAGAGGTTCGGTGGGCAAATGAAGACCCTTTAAAGTCATATTGCATGGTACCCATTCCACGGGTCTCAACTCTCCAGGTTTAAGGTATTCTTCCTTCAGCTAAAACATGCATGTGGAACCTAGAGTATGATCAACCATGTGATCGGGAGACGTGTTCAAATATGTCTCAGTTTTGGTACCCTGGTACTCGGGTGCAACATTCCAGACGCTTTACTAACACTCTCCCGACTTGGAGAGTCAGTCCCTTTAACCTCCTGTTTGGCCCAGTTTGCAATTTCTGCGGAAGATGAACAGGAATAGCGAGAACCAATGAGAGACTAGCTGGAGGTGTCTGGACGGGCAAATTTAACTCTCATTTACCACCAGGAAGAGGAATTAACCAAAGGCTCAGCGTCCCGTGCCGGAACCAGATTAGGGCCTGAAGCCATCCTGCGGTGTTGCGGCCAGGTCACAAGAAAGCGAGTTGAAGAAAGGAGCTCAGGGACACTGTAATTCACAAACCTGCAGAGTTATAAATGACAGCTATCGTCCAAAAATATACTGAAGTAAGGCTGCCAAGAGGACTTGAAAGCGGGGCAGAATTGCAGGAAACCGATTTCAGGAGGTAGACAGGAATTGCATTGAAAGCATAGGAAAAGAGGCAGAATGTCCACAATGATGCACTTGGCCAAAAAGGGCATATGCGTTTTTTCCTGAATATATTCAGGAAAAAACGCATATGCCCTTTTTGGCCAACCAAGCAAGCTTGCAAAGGAAATCTGCACTACAATGAAGTCTCACTTCCCCCCGGTCAAAAGGGCCATCTGAAAAAAGTGTAAAATCCAGAAAGGCAGGACAGGCCATGGAGAACTGGGAGCCTTGTTATGCTGATGGGCGGGATGTAAATTGCCAACAGACACTCGGGAGAAGTGTATGGTGTTTCCTGAAACATCTAAAAAACAAAGCAACAGAGCCTAGGGCACTTCCACTTATGGTCCTATAGCTTAGGGAAATTAAAATCAAAAAGACACAGCCACCCCAAAGTTTGGGACGCCTCTGTTTACAAGAACCTCGTTTACAGTACAAGTTCAATATCACACAAAGTGAAAAATGGATAAAGAACTTGTGGTACTTACGTACAATGCAGTATCACTCAGCAATGAAATCTATGTCATCAGGCCCGTACCAGCATAATGAGTGGATTCAGGTACAATGATTCTAACTGAAATAAGTCACACAGAAAAAGAAACATCATAAGATATCAGTAATACACGGAATGTAAACTTGGCTACACAGGAACTGAATTACAGAACAGAACAGGGTCTCAAATTTAGAAAACCAACTTATGCTTGCTTAAGGGGAAAGGTGAGATGGGGTGCTGCATAAAACCAGAGATTGAAATGAGCACAGATAAAGTTCCTTAAGCCAAATATGGAATAGACAAGAGCTACTCCTTGCTCAACGAAATGGACTCAACACCCCATATTAAACGCCTAAGAATGTACCTGACTAGTAAGTATCTTAAAACCTATGGATTGCTATGTCTCCAAAAGAGAATCAAGCGTGTGTACGGGGGCATAAACGCAGCAGTGATAGGATTGGAGAGGTTCGGTGAGCAAATGAAGACCCTTTGAAGTCATATTGCATGGTACCCATTCCACGGGTCTCAACTCTCCAGGTTTAAGGTATTCTTCCTTCAGCTAAAACATGCATGTGGAACCTAGAGTATGATCAACCATGTGATCGGGAGACGTGTTCAAATATGTCTCAGTTTTGGTACCCTGGTACTCGGGTGCAACATTCCAGACGCTTTACTAACACTCTCCCGACTTGGAGAGTCAGTCCCTTTAACCTCCTGTTTGGCCCAGTTTGCAATTTCTGCGGAAGATGAACAGGAATAGCGAGAACCAATGAGAGACTAGCTGGAGGTGTCTGGACGGGCAAATTTAACTCTCATTTCCCACCAGGAAGAGGAATTAACCAAAGGCTCAGCGTCCCGTGCCGGAACCAGATTAGGGCCTGAAGCCATCCTGCGGTGTTGCGGCCAGGTCACAAGAAAGCGAGTTGAAGAAAGGAGCTCAGGGACACTGTAATTCACAAACCTGCAGAGTTATAAATGACAGCTATCGTCCAAAAATATACTGAAGTAAGGCTGCCAAGAGGACTTGAAAGCGGGGCAGAATTGCAGGAAACCGATTTCAGGAGGTAGACAGGAATTGCATTGAAAGCATAGGAAAAGAGGCAGAACGTCCACAATGATGCACTTGGCCAAAAAGGGCATATGCGTTTTTTCCTGAATATATTCAGGAAAAAACGCATACGCCCTTTTTGGCCAACCAAGCAAGCTTGCAAAGGAAATCTGCACTACAATGAAGTCTCACTTCCCCCCGGTCAAAAGGGCCATCTGAAAAAAGTGTAAAATCCAGAAAGGCAGGACAGGCCATGGAGAACTGGGAGCCTTGTTATGCTGATAGGCTGGATGTAAATTACCAACAGACACTCGGGAGAAGTGTATGGTGTTTCCTGAAACATCTAAAAAACAAAGCAACAGAGCCTAGGGCACTTCCACTTATGGTCCTATAGATTAGGGAAATTAAAATCAAAAAGACACAGCCACCCCAAAGTTTGGGACGCCTCTGTTTACAAGAACCTCGTTTACAGTACAAGTTCAATATCACAGAAAGAGAAAAATGGATAAAGAACTTGTGGTACTTACGTACAATGCAGTATCACTCAGCAATGAAATCTATGTCATCAGGCCCGTAGCAGCATAATGAGTGGATTCAGGTACGATGATTCTAACTGAAATAAGTCACACAGAAAAAGAAACATCATAAGATATCAGTAATACACGGAATGTAAACTTGGCTACACAGGAACTGAATTCCAAAACAGAACAGGGTCTCAAATTTAGAAAACCAACTTATGCTTGCTTAAGGGGAAAGGTGAGTTGGGGTGCTGCATAAAACCAGAGATTGAAATGAGCACAGATAAAGTTCCTTAAGCCAAATATGGAATAGACAAGAGCTACTCCTTGCTCAACGAAATGGACTCAACACCCCATATTAAACGCGTAAGAATGTACCTGACTAGTAAGTATCTTAAAACCTATGGATTGCTATGTCTCCAAAAGAGAATCAAGCGTGTGTACGGGGGCATAAACGCAGCAGTGATAGGATTGGAGAGCTTCGGTGAGCAAATGAAGACCCTTTGAAGTCATATTGCATGGTACCCATTCCACGGGTTTCAACTACCCAGGTTTAAGGTATTCTTCCTTCAGCTAAAACATGCATGTGGAACCTAGAGTATGATCAACCATGTGATCGGGAGACGTGTTCAAATATGTCTCAGTTTTCCTCCCCTGGTACTCGGGTGAAACATTCCAGACGCTTTACTAACACTCTCCCGACTTGGAGAGTCAGTCCCTTTAACCTCCTGTTTGGCCCAGTTTGCAATTTCTGCGGAAGATGAACAGGAATAGCGAGAACCAATGAGAGACTAGCTGGAGGTGTCTGGACGGGCAAATTTAACTCTCATTTCCCACCAGGAAGAGGAAATAACCTAAGGCTCAGCGTGCCGTGCCGGAACCAGATTAGGACCTGAAGCCATCCTGCGGTGTTGCGGCCAGCTCAAAAGAAAGCGAGTTGAAGAAAGGAGCTCAGGGGCACTGTAATTCACAAACCTGCAGAGTTATAAATGACAGCTATCGTCCAAAAATATACTGAAGTAAGGCTGCCAAGAGGACTTGAAAGCGGGGCAGAATTGCAGGAAACCGATTTCAGGAGGTAGACTGGAATTGCATTGAAAGCATAGGAAAAGAGGCAGAACGTCCACAATGATGCACTTGGCCAAAAAGGGCGTATGCGTTTTTTCCTGAATATATTCAGGAAAAAACGCATACGCCCTTTTTGGCCAACCAAGCAAGCTTGCAAAGGAAATCTGCACTACAATGAAGTCTCACTTCCCCCCGGTCAAAAGGGCCATCTGAAAAAAGTGTAAAATCCAGAAAGGCAGGACAGGCCATGGAGAACTGGGAGCCTTGTTATGCTGATGGGCGGGATGTAAATTGCCAACAGACACTCGGGAGAAGTGTATGGTGTTTCCTGAAACATCTAAAAAACAAAGCAACAGAGCCTAGGGCACTTCCACTTATGGTCCTATAGCTTAGGGAAATTAAAATCAAAAAGACACAGCCACCCCAAAGTTTGGGACGCCTCTGTTTACAAGAACCTCGTTTACAGTACAAGTTCAACATCGCAGAAAGTGAAAAATGGATAAAGAAGATGTGGTATTTACTTACAAAGCAATATCACTCAACAATGAAATCTATGTCATCAGGCTCTTAGCAGCACAATGAGTGGATTCAGGTATGATGATTCTAACTGAAATAAGTCACACAGAAAAAGAAACATCATAAGATATCACTAATACACGGAATGTAAACTTGGCTACACAGGAACTGAATTACAGAACAGAACAGGGTCTCAAATTTAGAAAACCAACTTATGCTTGCTTAAGAGGAAAGGTGAGTTGGGGTGCTGCATAAAACCAGAGATTGAAATGAGCACAGATAAAGTTCCTTAAGCCAAATATGGAATAGACAAGAGCTACTCCTTGCTCAACGAAATGGACTCAACACCGCATATTAAACGCCTAAGAATGTACCTGACTAGTAAGTATCTTAAAACCTATGGATTGCTATGTCTCCGAAAGAGAATCAAGCATGTGTACAGGGGCATAAACGCAGCAGTGATAGGATTGGAGAGGTTCGGTGAGCAAATGAAGACCCTTTGAAGTCATATTGCATGGTACCCATTCCACGGGTTTCAACTACCCAGGTTTAAGGTATTCTTCCTTCAGCTAAAACATGCATGTGGAACCTAGAGTATGATCAACCATGTGATCGGGAGACGTGTTCAAATATGTCTCAGTTTTCCTCCCCTGGTACTCGGGTGCAACATTCCAGATGCTTTACTAACACTCTCCCGACTTGGAGAATCAGTCCCTTTAACCTCCTGTTTGGCCCAGTTTGCAATTTCCGCGGAAGATGAAAAGGAATAGCGAGAACCAATGAGAGACTAGCTGGAGGTGGCTGGACGGGCAAATTTAAATCTCATTTCCCACCAGGAAGAGGAAATAACCAAAGGCTCAGCGTGCCGTGCCGGAACCAGATTAGGGCCTGAAGCCATCCTGCGGTGTTGCGGCCAGGTCACAAGAAAGCGAGTTGAAGAAAGGAGCTCAGGGGCACTGTAATTCACAAACCTGCACAGTTATAAATGACAGCTATCATCCAAAAACAGACTAAAGTAAGGCTGCCAAGAGGACTTGAAAGCGGGGCAGAATTGCAGGAAACCGATTTCAGGAGGTAGACTGCAATTGCATTGAAAGCATAGGAAAAGAGGCAGAACGTCCACAATGATGCACTTGGCCAAAAAGGGCATATGCGTTTTTTCCTGAATATATTCAGGAAAAAACGCATACACACTTTTTGGCCAACCAAGCAAGCTTGCAAAGGAAATCTGCACTACAATGAAGTCTCACTTCCCCCCGGTCAAAAGGGCCATCTGCAAAAAGTGTAAAATCCAGAAAGGCAGGACAGGCCATGGAGAACTGGGAGCCTTGTTATGCTGATGGGCGGGATGTAAATTGCCAACAGACACTCGGGAGAAGTGTATGGTGTTTCCTGATGCATCTAAAAAACAAAGCAACAGAGCCTAGGGCACTTCTACTTATGGTCCTATAGCTTAGGGAAATTAAAATCAAAAAGACACAGCCACCCCAAAGTTTGGGACGCCTCTGTTTACAAGAACCTCGTTTACCGTACAAGTTCAATATCACAGAAAGTGAAAAATGGATAAAGAACTTGTGGTACTTACGTACAATGCAGTATCACTCAGCAATGAAATCTAAGTCATCAGGCCCGTAGCAGCATAATGAGTGGATTCAGGTACGATGATTCTAACTGAAATAAGTCACACAGAAAAAGAAACATCATAAGATATCCCTAATACACGGAATGTAAAGTTGGCTACACAGGAACTGAATTCCAAAACAGAACAGGGTCTCAAATTTAGAAAACCAACTTATGCTTGCTTAAGGGGAAAGGTGAGTTGGGGTGCTGCATAAAACCAGAGATTGAAATGAGCACAGATAAAGTTCCTTAAGCCAAATATGGAACAGACAAGAGCTACTCCTTGCTCAACGAAATGGACTCAACACCCCATATTAAACGCCTAAGAATGTACCTGACTAGTAAGTATCTTAAAACCTATGGATTGCTATGTCTCCGAAAGAGAATCAAGCATGTGTACAGGGGCATAAACGCAGCAGTGATAGGATTGGAGAGGTTCGGTGAGCAAATGAAGACCCTTTGAAGTCATATTGCATGGTACCCATTCCACGGGTCTCAACTCTCCAGGTTTAAGGTATTCTTCCTTCAGATAAAACATGCATGTTTAACCCAGAGTATGATCAACCATGTGAACGAGAGACGTGTTCAAATATGTCTCAGTTTTCCTCCCCTGGTACTCGGGTGCAACATTCCAGACGCTTTACTAACACTCTCCCCACTTGGAGAGTCAGCGCCTTTAACCTCCTGTTTGGCCCAGTTTGCAATTTCTGCGGAAGATGAACAGGAATAGGGAGCACCAATGAGAGACTAGCTGGAGGTGTCTGGACGGGCAAATTTAACTCTCATTTCCCACCAGGAAGAGGAATTAACCGAAGGCTCAGCGTGCCATGCCAAAAGCAGATTAGGGCCTGAAGCAATCCTGCGGTGTTGCGGCCAGCTCACAAGAAAGCGAGTTGAAGAAAGGAGCTCAGGGGCACTGTAATTCACAAACCTGCAGACTTATAAATGACAGCTATGGTCCAAAAATATACTGAAGTAAGGCTGCCAAGAGGACTTGAAAGCGGGGCAGAATTGCAGGAAACCGATTTCAGGAGGTAGACTGGAATTGCATTGAAAGCATAGGAAAAGAGGCAGAACGTCCACAATGATGCACTTGGCCAAAAAGGGCGTATGCGTTTTTTCCTGAATATATTCAGGAAAAAACGCATACGCCCTTTTTGGCCAACCAAGCAAGCTTGCAAAGGAAATCTGCACTATAATGAAGTCTCACGTCCCCCCGGTCAAAAGGGCCATCTGAAAAAAGTGTAAAATCCAGAAAGGCAGGACAGGCCATGGAGAACTGGGAGCCTTGTTATGCTGATGGGCGGGATGTAGATTGCCAGCAGCCACTCGGGAGAAGGGTATGGTGTTTCCAGAAATATCTAAAAAACAAAGCAACAGAGCCTAGGGCACTTCCACTTATGGTCCTATAGCTTAGGGAAATTAAAATCAAAAAGTCACAGCCACCCAAGTTTGGGACGGCTCTGTTTACAAGAACCTCGTTAACGGTACAAGTTCAATATCGCAGAAAGTGAAAAATGGATAAAGAAGTTGTGGTACTTACGTACAATGCAATATCACTCAGCAATGAAATCTATGTCATCAGGCCTGTAGCAGCATAATGAGTGGATTCAGGTATGATGATTCTAACTGAAATGAGTCACACAGAAAAAGAAACATCATAAGATATCACTAATACACGGAATGTAAACTTGGCTACACAGGAACTGAATTACAAAACAGAACAGGCTCTCAAATTTAGAAAACCAACTTATGCTTGCTTAAGGGGAAAGGTGAGTTGGGGTGTTGCATAAAACCAGAGATTGAAATGAGCACAGATAAAGTTCCTTAAGCCAAATATGTAATAGACAAGAGCTACTCCTTGCTCAATGAAATGGACTCAACACCCCATATTAAACGCCTAAGAATGTACCTGACTAGTAAGTATCTGAAAACCTATGGATTGCTATGTCTCTGAAAGAGAATCAAGCGTGTGTACAGGTGCATAAACGCAGCAGTGATAGGATTGGAGAGGTTCGGTGAGCAAATGAAGACCCTTTGAAGTCATATGGCATGGTACCCATTCCACGGGTCTCAACTCTCCAGGTTTCAGAGATTTTTCCTTCAGCTAAAACATGCATGTGGAACCCAGAGTATGATCCACCGTGTGATCGGGAGACGTGTTCAAATATGTCTCAGTTTTCGTCCCCTGGTACTCGGGTGCAACATTCCAGATGCTTTACTAACACTCTCCCAACTTGGAGAGTCACTGCCTTTAACCTCCTGTTTGGCCCAGTTTGCAATTTCTGCGGAAGATGAAGAGGAACAGGGAGGACCAATGAGAGACTAGCTGGAGGTGTCTGGACGGGCAAATTTAACTCTCATTTCCCACCAGGAAGAGGAATTAACCAAAGGCTCAGCGTGCCGTGCCGGAACCAGATTAGGGCCTGAAGCAATCCTGCGGTGTTGCGGCCAGCTCACAAGAAAGCGAGTTGAAGAAAGGAGCACAGGGGCATTGTCATTCACAAACCTGCAGAGTTATAAATGACAGCTATGGTCCAAAAATATACTGAAGTAAGGCTGCCAAGAGGACTTGAAAGCGGGGCAGAATTGCAGGAAACCGATTTCAGGAGGTAGACTGGAATTGCATTGAAAGCATAGGAAAAGAGGCAGAACGTCCACAATGATGCACTTGGCCAAAAAGGGCGTATGCGTTTTTTCCTGAATATATTCAGGAAAAAACGCATACGCCCTTTTTGGCCAACCAAGCAAGCTTGCAAAGGAAATCTGCACTACAATGAAGTCTCACTTCCCCCCGGTCAAAAAGGCCATCTGAAAAAAGTGTAAATTCCAGAAAGACAGGACAGACCATGGAGACCTGGGAGCCTTTTTATGCTGATGGGTGGGATGTAAATTGCCAGCAGCCACTCGGGAGAAGTGTATGGTGTTTCCTGAAACATCTAAAAAACAAAGCAACAGAGCCTAGAGCACTTCCACTTATGGTCCTATAGCTTAGGGAAATTAAAATCAAAAAGACACAGCCACCCCAAATTTTGGGACGGCCCTGTTTACAAGAACCTTGTTCATGGTACAAGTTCAATATCGCAAAAAGAGAAAAATGGATAAAGAAGTTCTGATACTTACGTACAATGCAATATCACTCAGCAATGAAATCTATGTCATCAGGCCCATAGCAGCATAATGAGTGGATTCAGGTATGATGATTCTAACTGAAATAAGTCACACAGAAAAAGAAACATCATAAGATATCACTAATACATGGCATGTAAACTTGGCTACACAGGAACTGAATTACAAAACAGAACATGGTCTCAAATTTAGAAAACCAACTTATGCTTGCTTAAGGGGAAAGGTGAGTTGGGGTGCTGCATAAAACCAGAGATTGAAATGAGCACAGATAACGTTCCTTAAGCCAAATATGTAACAGACAAGAGCTACTCCTTGCTCAACGAAATGGACTCAACACCCCATATTAAACGCCTAAGAATGTACCTGACTAGTAAGTATCTTAAAACCTATGGATTGCTATGTCTGCGAAAGAGAATCAAGCATGTGTACAGGGGCATAAACACAACAGTGATAGGATTGGAGAGGTTCGGTGAGCAAATGAAGACCCTTTGAAATCATATTGCATGGTACCCATTCCACGGGTCACAACTCTCCAGGTTTAAGGGATTCTTCCTTCAGCTAAAACATGCATGTGGAACCCAGAGTATGATCCACCGTGTGATCGGGAGACGTGTTCAAATATGTCTCAGTTTTCCTCCCCTGGTATTTGTGGGCAACATTCCAGACGCTTTACTAACAATCTCCCCACTTAGAGAGTCAGCGCCTTTAACCTCCTGTTTGGCCCAGTTTGCAATGTCTGCGGAAGATGAACAGGAATAGGGAGAACCAATGAGAGACTAGCTGGAGGTGTCTGGACGGGCAAATTTAACTCTCATTTCCCACCAGGAAGAGGAAATAACCAAAGGCTCAGTGTGCCGTGCCGGAACCAGATTAGGGCCTGAAGCCATACTGCGGTGTTGCGGCCAGCTCACCAGAAAGCGAGTTGAAGAAAGGAGCTCAGGGGCACTGTAATTCACAAACCTGCAGAGTTATAAATGACAGCTATCGTCCAAAAATATACTGAAGTAAGGCTGCCAAGAGGACTTGAAAGCGGGGCAGAATTGCAGGAAACCGATTTCAGGAGGTAGACTGGAATTGCATTGAAAGCATAGGAAAAGAGGCAGAACGTCCACAATGATGCACTTGGCCCAAAAGGGCGTATGCGTTTTTTCCTGAATATATTCAGGAAAAAAAGCATACGCCCTTTTTGGCCAACCAAGCAAACTTGCAAAGGAAATCTGCACTACAATGAAGTCTCACTTCCCCCAGGTCAAAAGGGCCATCTGAAAAAAGTGTAAAATCCAGAAAGGCAGGACAGGCCATGGAGAACTGGGAGCCTTGTTATGCTGATGGGTGGGATGTAAATTGCCAACAGACACTTGGGAGAAGTGTATGGTGTTTCCTGAAACATCTAAAAAACAAAGCAACAGAGCCTAGGGCACTTCCACTTATGGTCCTATAGCTTAGGGAAATTAAAATCAAAAAGACACAGCCACCCCAAAGTTTGGGACGCCTCTGTTTACAAGAACCTCGTTTACCGTACAAGTTCAATATCACTGAAAGTGAAAAATGGATAAAGAACTTGTGGTACTTACGTACAATGCAGTATCACTCAGCAATGAAATCTATGTCATCAGGCCCTTAGCAGCACAGTGAGTGGATTCAGGTACGATGATTCTAACTGAAATAAGTCACACAGAAAAAGAAACATCATAAGTTATCACTAATACACGGAATGTAAACTTGGCTACACAGGAACTGAATTCCAAAACAGAACAGGGTCTCAAATTTAGAAAACAAACTTATGCTTCCTTAAGGGGAAAGGTGATTTGGGGTGCTGCATAAAACCAGAGATTGAAATGAGCACAGATAAAGTTCCTTAAGCCAAATATGGAATAGAAAAGAGCTACTCCTTACTCAACGAAATGAACTCAACACCGCATATTAAACGCCTAAGAATGTACCTGACTAGTAAGTATCTTAAAACCTATGGATTGCTATGTCTCCAAAGGAGAATCAAGCGTGTATACAGGGGCATAAACGCAGCAGTGATAGGATTGGAGAGGTTCGGTGAGCAAATGAAGACCCTTTGAAGTCATATTGCATGGTACCCATTCCACGGGTCTCAACTCTCCAGGTTTAAGGTATTCTTCCTTCAGCTAAAACATGCATGTGGAACCCAGAGTATGATCAACCGTGTCAACGGGAGACGTGTTCAAATATGTCTCAGTTTTCCTCCCCTGGTACTCGGGTGCAACATTCCAGACGCTTTACTAACACTCTCCCCACTTGGAGAGTCAGCGCCTTTAACCTCCTGTTTGGACCAGTTTGCAATTTCTGTGGAAGATGAACAGGAATAGTGAGAACCAATGAGAGACTAGCTGGAGGTGTCTGGACGGGCAAATTTAACTCTCATTTCCCACCAGGAAGAGCAATTAACCAAAGGCTCAGCGTGCTGTGCCGGAACCAGATTAGGGCCTGAAGCCATCCTGCGGTGTTGCGGCCAGCTCACAAGAAAGTGAGTTGAAGAAAGGAGCTCAGTGGCACTGTAATTCACAAACCTGCAGAGTTATAAATGACACCTATCGTCCAAAAATATACTGAAGTAAGGCTGCCAAGAGGACTTGAAAGCTGGACAGAATTGCCGGAAACCGATTTCAGGAGGTAGACTGGAATTGCATTGAAAGCATAGGAAAAGAGGCAGAACGTCGACAATGATGCACTTGGCCCAAAAGGGCGTATGCGTTTTTTCCTGAATATATTCAGGAAAAAAAGCATACGCCCTTTTTGGCCAACCAAGCAAACTTGCAAAGGAAATCTGCACTACAATGAAGTCTCACTTCCCCCAGGTCAAAAGGGCCATCTGAAAAAAGTGTAAAATCCAGAAAGGCAGGACAGGCCATGGAGAACTGGGAGCCTTGTTATGCTGATGGGTGGGATGTAAATTGCCAACAGACACTTGGGAGAAGTGTATGGTGTTTCCTGAAACATCTAAAAAACAAAGCAACAGAGCCTAGGGCACTTCCACTTATGGTCCTATAGCTTAGGGAAATTAAAATCAAAAAGACACAGCCACCCCCAAAGTTTGGGACGGCTCTGTTTACAAGAACCTCGTTTATAGTACAAGTTCAACATCGCAGAAAGTGAAAAATGGATAAAGAAGTTGTGGTATTTACTTACAAAGCAATATCACTCAGCAATGAAATCTATGTCATCAGGCCCGTAGCAACATAATGAGTGGATTCAGGTACGATGATTCTAACTGAAATAACTCACACAGAAAAAGAAACATCATAAGTTATCACTAATACACGGAATGTAAACTTGGCTACACAGGAACTGAATTCCAAAACAGAATAGGGTCTCAAATTTAGAAAACAAACTTATGCTTGCTTAAGGGGAAAGGTGAGTTGGGGTGCTGCATAAAACCAGAGATTGAAATGAGCACAGATAAAGTTCCTTAAGCCAAATATGGAATAGACAAGAGCTACTCCTTGCTCAACGAAATGGACTCAACACCCCATATTAAATGCCTAAGAATCTACCTGACTAGAAAGTATCTTAAAACCTATGGATTGCTATGTGTCCAAAAGAGAATCAAGCGTGTGTACAGGGGCATAAACGCAGCAGTGATAGGATTGGAGAGGTTCGGTGAGCAAATGAAGACCCTTTGAAGTCATATTGCATGGTACCCATTCCACGGGTCTCAACTCTCCAGGTTTAAGGTATTCTTCCTTCAGCTAAAACATGCATGTGGAACCCCGAGTATGATCAACCGTGTGAACGGGAGACGTGTTCAAATATGTCTCAGTTTTCCTCCCCTGGTACTCGGATGCAACATTCCAGACGCTTTACTAACACTCTCCCCACTTGGAGAGTCAGCGCCTTTAACCTCCAGTTTGGCCCAGTTTGCAATTTCTGCGGAAGATGAACAGGAATAGGGAGAACCAATGAGAGACTAGCTGGAGGTGTCTGGACGGGCAAATTTAACTCTCATTTCCCTCCAGGAAGAGGAATTAACCAAAGGCTCAGGGTGCCGTGCCAGAACCAGATTAGGGCCTGAAGCCATCCTGCGGTGTTGCGGCCAGCTCAAAAGAAAGCGAGTTGAAGAAAGGAGCTCAGGGGCACTGTAATTCACAAACCTGCAGAGTTATAAATGACAGCTATCGTCCAAAAATATACTGAAGTAAGGCTGCCAAGAGGACTTGAAAGCGGGGCAGAATTGCAGGAAACCGATTTCAGGAGGTAGACTGGAATTGCATTGAAAGCATAGGAAAAGAGGCAGAACGTCCACAATGATGCACTTGGCCAAAAAGGGCGTATGCGTTTTTTCCTGAATATATTCAGGAAAAAACGCATACGCCCTTTTTGGCCAACCACGCAAGCTTGCAAAGGAAACCTGCACTACAATGAAGTCTCACTTCCCCCCGGTCAAAAGGGCCATCTGAAAAAAGTGTAAAATCCAGAAAGGCAGGACAGGCCATGGAGATCTGGGAGCCTTGTTATGCTGATGGGCGGGATGTAAATTGCCAACAGACACTCGGGAGAAGTGTATGGTGTTTCCTGAAACATCTAAAAAACAAAGCAACAGAGCCTAGGGCACTTCCACTTATGGTCCTATAGCTTAGGGAAATTAAAATCAAAAAGACACAGCCACCCCAAAGTTTGGGACGGCTCTGTTTACAAGAACCTCGTTTACAGTACAATTTCAACATCGCAGAAAGTGAAAAATGGATAAAGAAATTGTGGTATTTACTTACAAAGCAATATCACTCAGCAATGAAATCTATGTCATCAGGCCCGTAGCAGCATAATGAGTGGATTCAGGTACGATGATTCTAACTGAAATAAGTCACACAGAAAAAGAAACATCATAAGTTATCACTAATATACGGAATATAAACTTGGCTACACAGGAACTGAATTCCAAAACAGAACAGGGTCTCAAATTTAGAAAACCAACTTATGCTTGCTTAAGGGGAAAGGTGAGTTGGGGTGCTGCATAAAACCAGAGATTGAAATGAGCACAGATAAAGTTCCTTAAGCCAAATATGGAATAGACAAGAGCTACTCCTTGCTCAACGAAATGGACTCAACACCCCATATTAAACGCCTAAGAATGTACCTGACTAGTAAGTATCTTAAAACCTATGGATTGCTATGTGTCCAAAACAGAATCAAGCGTGTGTACAGGGGCATAAACGCAGCAGTGATAGGATTGGAGAGGTTCGGTGAGCAAATGAAGACCCTTTGAAGTCATATTGCATGGTACCCATTCCACAGGTTTCAAATACCCAGGTTTAAGGTATTCTTCCTTCAGCTAAAACATGCATGTGGAACCTAGAGTATGATCAACCATGTGATCGGGAGACGTTTTCAAATATGTCTCAGTTTTCGTACCCTGGTACTCGGGTGCAACATTTCAGACGCTTTACTAACACTCTCCCGACTTGGAGAGTCAGTCCCTTTAACCTCCTGTTTGGCCCAGTTTGCAATTTCTGCGGAAGATGAACAGGAATAGCGAGAACCAATGAGAGACTAGCTGGAGGTGTCTGGACGGGCAAATTTAACTCTCATTTCCTACCAGGAAGAGGAATTAAGCAAAGGCTCAGCGTGCCATGCCGGAACCAGATTAGGGCCTGAAGCCATCCTGCGGTGTTGCGGCCAGTTCACCAGAAAGCGAGTTGAAGAAAGGAGCTCAGGGGCACTGTAATTCACAAACCTGCAGAGTTATAAATGACAGCTATCGTCCAAAAATATACTGAAGTAAGGCTGCCAAGAGGACTTGAAAGCGGGGCAGAATTGCAGGAAACCGATTTCAGGAGGTAGACTGGAATTGCATTGAAAGCATAGGAAAAGAGGCAGAACGTCCACAATGATGCACTTGGCCAAAAAGGGCGTATGCGTTTTTTCCTGAATATATTCAGGAAAAAACGCATACGCCCTTTTTGGCCAACCAAGCATGCATGCAAAGGAAATCTGCACTACAATGAAGTCTCACTTCCCCCCGGTCAAAAGGGCCATCTGAAAAAAGTGTAAAATCCAGAAAGGCAGGACAGGCCATGGAGAACTGGGAGCCTTGTTATGCTGATGGGCGGGATGTAAATTGCCAACAGACACTCGGGAGAAGTGTATGGTGTTTCCTGAAACATCTAAAAAACAAAGCAACAGAGCCTAGGGCACTTCCACTTATGGTCCTATAGCTTAGGGAAATTAAAATCAAAAAGACACAGCCACCCCAAAGTTTGGGACGCCTCTGTTTACAAGAACCTCGTTTACCGTACAAGTTCAATATCACTGAAAGTAAAAAATGGAAAAAGAAGTTGTGGTACTTACGTACAATGCAGTATCACTCAGCAATGAAATCTATGTCATCAGGCCCTTAGCAGCACAATGAGTGGATTCAGGTACGATGATTCTAACTGAAATAAGTCACACAGAAAAAGAAACATCATAAGATATCACTAATACACGGAATGTAAACTTGGCTACACAGGAACTGAATTCCAAAACAGAACAGGGTCTCAAATTTAGAAAACAAACTTATGCTTACTTAAGGGGAAAGGTGATTTGGGGTGCTGCATAAAACCAGAGATTGAAATGAGCACAGATAAAGTTCCTTAAGCCAAATATGGAATAGAAAAGAGCTACTCCTTACTCAACGAAATGGACTCAACACCGCACATTAAACGCCTAAGAATGTACCTGACTAGTAAGTATCTTAAAACCTATGGATTGCTATGTCTCCAAAGGAGAATCAAGCGTGTGTACAGGGGCATAAACGCAGCAGTGATAGGATTGGAGAGGTTCGGTGAGCAAATGAAGACCCTTTGAAGTCATATTGCATGGTACCCATTTCACGGGTCTCAACTCTCCAGGTTTAAGGTATTCTTCCTTCAGCTAAAACATGCATGTGGAACCCAGAGTATGATCAACCGTGTGAACGGGAGACGTGTTCAAATATGTCTCAGTTTTAATCCCCTGGTACTCGGGTGCAACATTCCAGACGCTTTACTAACACTCTCCCCACTTGGAGAGTCAGCGCCTTTAACCTCCTGTTTGGCCCAGTTTGCAATTTCTGTGGAAGATGAACAGGAATAGCGAGAACCAATGAGAGACTAGCTGGAGGTGTCTGGACGGGCAAATTTAACTCTCATTTCCCACCAGGAAGAGCAATTAACCAAAGGCTTAGCGTGCCGTGCCGGAACAAGATTAGGGCCTGAAGCCATCCTGCGGTGTTGCGGCCAGCTCAAAAGAAAGTGAGTTGAAGAAAGGAGCTCAGGGGCACTGTAATTCACAAACCTGCAGAGTTATAAATGACACCTATCGTCCAAAAATATACTGAAGTAAGGCTGCCAAGAGGACTTGAAAGCGGGGCAGAATTGCAGGAAACCGATTTCAGGAGGTAGACTGGAATTGCATTGAAAGCATAGGAAAAGAGGCAGAACGTCCACAATGATGCACTTGGCCCAAAAGGGCGTATGCGTTTTTTCCTGAATATATTCAGGAAAAAACGCATACGCCCTTTTTGGCCAACCAAGCAAACTTGCAAAGGAAATCTGCACTACAATGAAGTCTCACTTCCCCCAGGTCAAAAGGGCCATCTGAAAAAAGTGTAAAATCCAGAAAGGCAGGACAGGCCATGGAGAACTGGGAGCCTTGTTATGCTGATGGGCGGGATGTAAATTGCCAACAGACACTCGGGAGAAGTGTATGGTGTTTCCTGAAACATCTAAAAAACAAAGCAACAGAGCCTGGGGCACTTCCACTTATGGTCCTATAGCTAAGGGAAATTAAAATCTAAAAGACACAGCCACCCCAAAGTTTGGGACGCCTCTGTTTACAAGAACCTCGTTTACCGTAGAAGTTCAATATCACAGAAAGTGAAAAATGGATAAAGAACTTGTGGTACTTACGTACAATGCAGTATCACTCAGCAATGAAATCTATGTCATCAGGCCCTTAGCAGCACAATGAGTGGATTCAGGTACGATGATTCTAACTGAAATAAGTCACACAGAAAAAGAAACATCATAAGATATCACTAATACACGGAATGTAAACTTGGCTACACAGGAACTGAATTCCAAAACAGAACAGGGTCTCAAATTTAGAAAACCAACTTATGCTTGCTTAAGGGGAAAGGTGAGTTGGGGTGCTGCATAAAACCAGAGATTGAAATGAGCACAGATAAAGTTCCTTAAGCCAAATATGTAATAGACAAGTGCTATTCCTTGCTCAACGAAATGGACTCAACACCGCATATTAAACGCCTAAGAATGTACCTGACTAGTAAGTATCTTAAAACCTATGGATTGCTATGTCTCCGAAAGAGAATCAAGCATGTGTACAGGGGCATAAACGCAGCAGTGATAGGATTGGAGAGGTTCGGTGAGCAAATGAAGACCCTTTGAAGTCATATTGCATGGTACCCATTCCACGGGTTTCAACTACCCAGGTTTAAGGTATTCTTTCTTCAGCTAAAACATGCATGTGGAACCTAGAGTATGATCAACCATGTGATCGGGAGATGTGTTCAAATATGTCTCAGTTTTCGTACTCTGGTACTCGGGTGCAACATTCCAGACGCTTTACTAACACTCTCCCGACTTGGAGAGTCAGTCCCTTTAACCTCCTGTTTGGCCCACTTTGCAATTTCTGCGGAAGATGAACAGGAATAGCGAGAACCAATGAGAGACTAGCTGGAGGTGTCTGGACGGGCAAATTTAACTCTCATTTCCCACCAGGAAGAGGAAATAACCAAAGGCTCGGCGTGCCGTGCCGGAACCAGATTAGGGCCTGAAGCCATCCTGCGGTGTTGCGGCCAGCTCACAAGAAAGCGAGTTGAAGAAAGGAGCTCAGGGGCACTGTAATTCACAAACCTGCAGAGTTATAAATGACAGCTATCGTCCAAAAATATACTGAAGTAAGGCTGCCAAGAGGACTTAAAAGCGGGGCAGAATTGCAGGAAACCGATTTCAGGAGGTAGACTGGAATTGCATTGAAAGCATAGGAAAAGAGGCAGAACGTCCACAATGATGCACTTGGCCAAAAAGGGCGTATGCGTTTTTTCCTAAATATATTCAGGAAAAAACGCATACGCCCTTTTTGGCCAACCAAGCAAGCTTGCAAAGGAAATCTGCACTACAATGAAGTCTCACTTCCCCCCGGTCAAAAGGGCCATCTGAAAAAAGTGTAAAATCCAGAAAGGCAGGACAGGCCATGGAGAACTGGGAGCCTTGTTATGCTGATGGGCGGGATGTAAATTGCCAAGAGCCACTCGGGAGAAGTGTATGGTGTTTCCTGAAACATCTAAAAAACAAAGCAACAGAGCCTAGGGCACTTCCACTTATGGTCCTATAGCTTAGGGAAATTAAAATCAAAAAGACACAGCCACCCCAAAGTTTGGAACAGCTCTGTTTACAAGAACCTCGTTTACAGTACATGTTCAACATCGCAGAAAGTGAAAAATGGATAAAGAAGTTGTGGTATTTACTTACAAAGCAATATCACTCAGCAATGAAATCTATGTCATCAGGCCCTTAGCAGCACAATGAGTGGATTCAGGTATGATGATTCTAACTGAAATAAGTCACACAGAAAAAGAAACATCATAAGATATCAGTAATACATGGAATGTAAACTTGGCTACACAGGAACTGAATTACAGACCAGAACAGGGTCTCAAATTTAGAAAACCAACTTATGCTTGCTTAAGGGGAAAGGTGAGTTGGGGTGCTGCATAAAACCAGAGACTGAAATGAGCACAGATAAAGTTCCTTAAGCCAAATATGGAATAGCCAAGAGCTACTCCTTGCTCAACGAAATGGACTCAACACTGCACATTAAATGCCTAAGAATGTACCTGACTAGTAAATATCTTAAAACCTATGGATTGCTATGTCTCCGAAAGAGAATCAAGCATGTGTACAGGGGCATAAACGCAGCAGTGATAGGATTGGAGAGGTTCGGTGAGCAAATGAAGACCCTTTGAAGTCATATTGCATGGTACCCATTCCACAGGTTTCAACTACCCAGGTTTAAGGTATTCTTCCTTCAGCTAAAACATGCATGTGGAACCTAGAGTATGATCAACCATGTGATCGGGAGACGTGTTCAAATATGTCTCAGTTTTCGTACCCTGGTACTCGGGTGCAACATTCCAGACGCTTTACTAACACTCTCCCGACTTGGAGAGTCAGTCCCTTTAACCTCCTGTTTGGCCCAGTTTGCAATTTCTGCGGAAGATGAACAGGAATAGCGAGAACCAATGAGAGACTAGCTGGAGGTGTCTGGACGGGCAAATTTAACTCTCATTTCCTACCAGGAAGAGGAATTAAGCAAAGGCTCAGCGTGCCATGCCGGAACCAGATTAGGGCCTGAAGCCATCCTGCGGTGTTGCGGCCAGCTCACCAGAAAGCGAGTTGAAGAAAGGAGCTCAGGGGCACTGTAATTCACAAACCTGCAGAGTTATAAATGACAGCTATCGTCCAAAAATATACTGAAGTAAGGCTGCCAAGAGGACTTGAAAGCGGGGCAAAATTGCAGGAAACCGATTTCAGGAGGTAGACTGGAATTGCATTGAAAGCATAGGAAAAGAGGCAGAATGTCCACAATGATGCACTTGGCCAAAAAGGGTGTATGTGTTTTTTCCTGAATATATTCAGGAAAAAACGCATACGCCCTTTTTGGCCAACCAAGCATGCATGCAAAGGAAATCTGCACTACAATGAAGTCTCACTTCCCCCCGGTCAAAAGGGCCATCTGAAAAAAGTGTAAAATCCAGAAAGGCAGGACAGGCCATGGAGAACTGGGAGCCTTGTTATGCTGATGGGCGGGATGTAAATTGCCAACAGACACTGGGGAGAAGTGTATGGTGTTTCCTGAAACATCTAAAAAACAAAGCAACAGAGCCTAGGGCACTTCCACATATGGTCCTATATCTTAGGGAAATTAAAATCAAAAAGACACAGCCACCCCAAAGTTTGGGACGCCTCTGTTTACAAGAACCTCGTTTACCGTACAAGTTCAATATCACTGAAAGTGAAAAATGGATAAAGAAGTTGTGGTACTTACGTACAATGCAGTATCACTCAGCAATGAAATCTATGTCATCAGGCCCTTAGCAGCACAGTGAGTGGATTCAGGTACGATGATTCTAACTGAAATAAGTCACACAGAAAAAGAAACATCATAAGTTATCACTAATACACGGAATGTAAACTTGGCTACACAGGAACTGAATTCCAAAACAGAACAGGGTCTCAAATTTAGAAAACAAACTTATGCTTCCTTAAGGGGAAAGGTGATTTGGGGTGCTGCATAAAACCAGAGATTGAAATGAGCACAGATAAAGTTCCTTAAGCCAAATATGGAATAGAAAAAGCTACTCCTTACTCAACGAAATGAACTCAACACCGCATATTAAACGCCTAAGAATGTACCTGACTAGTAAGTATCTTAAAACCTATGGATTGCTATGTCTCCAAAGGAGAATCAAGCGTGTATACAGGGGCATAAACGCAGCAGTGATAGGATTGGAGAGGTTCGGTGAGCAAATGAAGACCCTTTGAAGTCATATTGCATGGTACCCATTCCACGGGTCTCAACTCTCCAGGTTTAAGGTATTCTTCCTTCAGCTAAAACATGCATGTGGAACCCAGAGTATGATCAACCGTGTCAACGGGAGACGTGTTCAAATATGTCTCAGTTTTCCTCCCCTGGTACTCGGGTGCAACATTCCAGACGCTTTACTAACACTCTCCCCACTTGGAGAGTCAGCGCCTTTAACCTCCTGTTTGGCCCAGTTTGCAATTTCTGTGGAAGATGAACAGGAATAGCGAGAACCAATGAGAGACTAGCTGGAGGTGTCTGGACGGGCAAATTTAACTCTCATTTCCCACCAGGAAGAGCAATTAACCAAAGGCTCAGCGTGCCGTGCCGGAACCAGATTAGGGCCTGAAGCCATCCTGCGGTGTTGCGGCCAGCTCACAAGAAAGTGAGTTGAAGAAAGGAGCTCAGGGGCACTGTAATTCACAAACCTGCAGAGTTATAAATGACACCTATCGTCCAAAAATATACTGAAGTAAGGCTGCCAAGAGGACTTGAAAGCGGAGCAGAATTGCAGGATACCGATTTCAGGAGGTAGACTGGAATTGCATTGAAAGCATAGGAAAAGAGGCAGAACGTCCACAATGATGCACTTGGCCCAAAAGGGCGTATGCGTTTTTTCCTGAATATATTCAGGAAAAAACGCATACGCCCTTTTTGGCCAACTAAGCAAGCTTGCAAAGGAAATCTGCACTACAATGAAGTCTCACTTCCCCCCGGTCAAAAGGGCCATCTGAAAAAAGTGTAAAATCCAGAAAGGCCGGACAGCCCATGGAGAACTGGGAGCCTTGTTATGCTGATGGGCGGGATGTAAATTGCCAACAGACACTCGGGAGAAGTGTATGGTGTTTCCTGAAACATCTAAAAAACAAAGCAACAGAGCCTAGGGCACTTCCACTTATGGTCCTATAGCTTAGGGAAATTAAAATCAAAAAGACACAGCCACCCCAAAGTTTGGAACGGCTCTGTTTACAAGAACCTCGTTTACAGTACATGTTCAACATCGCAGAAAGTGAAAAATGGATAAAGAAGTTGTGGTATTTACTTACAAAGCAATATCACTCAGCAATGAAATCTATGTCATCAGGCCCTTAGCAGCACAATGAGTGGATTCAGGTATGATGATTCTAACTGAAATAAGTCACACAGAAAAAGAAACATCATAAGATATCAGTAATACACGGAATGTAAACTTGGCTACACAGGAACTGAATTACAGACCAGAACAGGGTCTCAAATTTAGAAAACCAACTTATGCTTGCTTAAGGGGAAAGGTGAGTTGGGGTGCTGCATAAAACCAGAGACTGAAATGAGCACAGATAAAGTTCCTTAAGCCAAATATGGAATAGACAAGAGCTACTCCTTGCTCAACGAAATGGACTCAACACCGCACATTAAATGCCTAAAATGTACCTGACTAGTAAATATCTTAAAACCTATGGATTGCTATGTCTCCGAAAGAGAATCAAGCATGTGTACAGGGGCATAAATGCAGCAGTGATAGGATTGGAGAGGTTCGGTGAGCAAATGAAGACCCTTTGAAGTCATATTGCATGGTACCCATTCCACGGGTTTCAACTACCCAGGTTTAAGGTATTCTTCCTTCAGCTAAAACATGCATGTGGAACCTAGAGTATGATCAACCATGTGATCGGGAGACGTGTTTAAATATGTCTCAGTTTTCGTACCCTGGTACTCGGGTGCAACATTCCAGACGCTTTACTCACACTCTCCCGACTTGGAGAGTCAGTCCCTTTAACCTCCTGTTTGGCCCAGTTTGCAATTTCTGCGGAAGATGAACAGGAATAGCGAGAACCAATGAGAGACTAGCTGGAGGTGTCTGGACGGGCAAATTTAACTCTCATTTCCTACCAGGAAGAGGAATTCAGCAAAGGCTCAGCGTGCCGTGCCAGAACCACATTAGGGCCTGAAGCCATCCTGTGGTGTTGCGGCCAGCTCAACAGAAAGCGAATTGAAGAAAGGAGCTCAGGGGCACTGTAATTCACAAACCTGCAGAGTTATAAATGACAGCTATCGTCCAAAAATATACTGAAGTACGGCTGCCAAGAGGACTTGAAAGCGGGGCAGAATTGCAGGAAACCGATTTCAGGAGGTAGACTGGAATTGCATTGAAAGCATAGGAAAAGAGGCAGAACGTCCACAATGATGCACTTGGCCAAAAAGGGGCGTATGCGTTTTTTCCTGAATATATTCAGGAAAAAACGCATACGCACTTTTTGGCCAACCAAGCAAGCTTGCAAAGGAAACCTGCACTACAATGAAGTCTCACTTCCCCCAGGTCAAAAGGGCCATCTGAAAAAAGTGTAAAATCCAGAAAGGCAGGACAGGCCATGGAGAACTGGGAGCCTTGTTATGCTGATGGGCGGGATGTAAATTGCCAAGAGCCACTTGGGAGAAGTGTATGGTGTTTCCTGAAACATCTAAAAAACAAAGCAACAGAGCCTAGGGCACTTCCACTTATGGTCCTATAGCTTAGGGTAATTAAAATCAAAAAGACACAGCCACCCCAAAGTTTGGGACGCCTCTGTTTACAGGAACCTCGTTTACAGTACAAGTTCAACATCGCAGAAAGTGAAAAATGGATAAAGAACTTGTGGTACTTACGTACAATGCAGTATCACTCAGCAATGAAATCTATGTCATCAGGCCCGTAGCAGCACAATGAGTGGATTCAGGTACGATGATTCTAACTGAAATAAGTCACACAGAAAAAGAAACATCATAAGTTATCACTAATACACGGAATGTAAACTTGGCTACACAGGAACTGAATTCCAAAAAAGAACAGGGTCTCAAATTTAGAAAACAAACTTATGCTTGCTTAAGGGGAAAGGTGAGTTGGGGTGCTGCATAAAACCAGAGATTGAAATGAGCACAGATAAAGTTCCTTAAGCCAAATATGGAATAGACAAGAGCTACTCCTTGCTCAACGAAATGGACTCAACACCCCATATTAAATGCCTAAGAATCTACCTGACTAGTAAGTATCTTAAAACCTATGGATTGCTATGTGTCCAAAAGAGAATCAAGCGTGTGTACAGGGGCATAAACGCAGCAGTGATAGGATTGGAGAGGTTCGGTGAGCAAATGAAGACCCTTTGAAGTCATATTGCATGGTACCCATTCCACGGGTCTCAACTCTCCAGGTTTAAGGTATTCTTCCTTCAGCTAAAACATGCATGTGGAACCCCGAGTATGATCAACCGTGTGAATGGGAGACGTGTTCAAATATGTCTCAGTTTTCCTCCCCTGGTACTTGGATACAACATTCCAGACGCTTTACTAACACTCTCCCCACTTGGAGAGTCAGCGCCTTTAACCTCCAGTTTGGGCCAGTTTGCAATTTCTGCGGAAGATGAACAGGAATAGGGAGAACCAATGAGAGACTAGCTGGAGGTGTCTGGACGGGCAAATTTAACTCTCATTTCCCTCCAGGAAGAGGAATTAACCAAAGGCTCAGGGTGCCGTGCCAGAACCAGATTAGGGCCTGAAGCCATCCTGCGGTGTTGCGGCCAGCTCAAAAGAAAGCGAGTTGAAGAAAGGAGCTCAGGGGCACTGTAATTCACAAACCTGCAGAGTTATAAATGACAGCTATCGTCCAAAAATATACTGAAGTAAGGCTGCCAAGAGGACTTGAAAGCGGGGCAGAATTGCAGGAAACCGATTTCAGGAGGTAGACTGGAATTGCATTGAAAGCATAGGAAAAGAGGCAGAACGTCCACAATGATGCACTTGGCCAAAAAGGGCGTATGCGTTTTTTCCTGAATATATTCAGGAAAAAACGCATACGCCCTTTTTGGCCAACCAAGCAAGCTTGCAAAGGAAATCTGCACTACAATGAAGTCTCACTTCCCCCCGGTCAAAAGGGCCATCTGAAAAAAGTGTAAAATCCAGAAAGGCAGGACAGGCCATGGAGATCTGGGAGCCTTGTTATGCTGATGGGCGGGATGTAAATTGCCAACAGACACTCGGGAGAAGTGTATGGTGTTTCCTGAAACATCTAAAAAACAAAGCAACAGAGCCTAGGGCACTTCCACTTATGGTCCTATAGCTTAGGGAAATTAAAATCAAAAAGACACAGCCACCCCAAAGTTTGGGACAGCTCTGTTTACAAGAACCTCGTTTACAGTAAAAGTTCAACATCGCAGAAAGTGAAAAATGGATAAAGAAGTTGTGGTATTTACTTACAAAGCAATATCACTCAGCAATGAAATCTATGTCATCAGGCCCGTAGCAGCATAATGAGTGGATTCAGGTACGATGATTCTAACTGAAATAAGTCACACAGAAAAAGAAACATCATAAGTTATCACTAATACACGGAATATAAACTTGGCTACACAGGAACTGAATTCCAAAACAGAACAGGGTCTCAAATTTAGAAAACCAACTTATGCTTGCTTAAGGGGAAAGCTGAGTTGGGGTGCTGCATAAAACCAGAGATTGAAATGAGCACAGATAAAGTTCCTTAAGCCAAATATGGAATAGACAAGAGCTACTCCTTGCTCAACGAAATGGACTCAACACCCCATATTAAACACCTAAGAATGTACCTGACTAGTAAGTATCTTAAAACCTATGGATTGCTATGTGTCCAAAACAGAATCAAGCGTGTGTACAGGGGCATAAACGCAGCAGTGATAGGATTGGAGAGGTTCGGTGAGCAAATGAAGACCCTTTGAAGTCATATTGCATGGTACCCATTCCACAGGTTTCAACTACCCAGGTTTAAGGTATTCTTCCTTCAGCTAAAACATGCATGTGGAACCTAGAGTATGATGAACCATGTGATCGGGAGACGTGTTCAAATATGTCTCAGTTTTCTTACCCTGGTACTCGGGTGCAACATTTCAGACGCTTTACTAACACTCTCCCGACTTGGAGAGTCAGTCCCTTTAACCTCCTGTTTGGCCCAGTTTGCAATTTCTGCGGAAGATGAACAGGAATAGCGAGAACCAATGAGAGACTAGCTGGAGGTGTCTGGACGGGCAAATTTAACTCTCATTTCCTACCAGGAAGAGGAATTAAGCAAAGGCTCAGCGTGCCATGCCGGAACCAGATTAGGGCCTGAAGCCATCCTGCGGTGTTGCGGCCAGTTCACCAGAAAGCGAGTTGAAGAAAGGAGCTCAGGGGCACTGTAATTCACAAACCTGCAGAGTTATAAATGACAGCTATCGTCCAAAAATATACTGAAGTAAGGCTGCCAAGAGGACTTGAAAGCGGGGCAGAATTGCAGGAAACCGATTTCAGGAGGTAGACTGGAATTGCATTGAAAGCATAGGAAAAGAGGCAGAACGTCCACAATGATGCACTTGGCCAAAAAGGGCGTATGCGTTTTTTCCTGAATATATTCAGGAAAAAACGCATACGCCCTTTTTGGCCAACCAAGCATGCATGCAAAGGAAATCTGCACTACAATGAAGTCTCACTTCCCCCCGGTCAAAAGGGCCATCTGAAAAAAGTGTAAAATCCAGAAAGGCAGGACAGGCCATGGAGAACTGGGAGCCTTGTTATGCTGATGGGCGGGATGTAAATTGCCAACAGACACTTGGGAGAAGTGTATGGTGATTCCTGAAACATTTAAAAAACAAAGCAACAGAGCCTAGGGCACTTCCACTTATGGTCCTATAGCTTAGGGAAATTAAAATCAAAAAGACACAGCCACCCCAAAGTTTGGGACGCCTCTGTTTACAAGAACCTCGTTTACCATACAAGTTCAATATCACTGAAAGTGAAAAATGGATAAAGAAGTTGTGGTACTTACGTACAATGCAGTATCACTCAGCAATGAAATCTATGTCATCAGGCCCTTAGCAGCACAATGAGTGGATTCAGGTACGATGATTCTAACTGAAATAAGTCACACAGAAAAAGAAACATCATAAGATATCACTAATACACAGAATGTAAACTTGGCTACACAGGAACTGAATTCCAAAACAGAACAGGGTCTCAAATTTAGAAAACCAACTTATGCTTGCTTAAGGGGAAAGGTGAGTTGGGGTGCTGCATAAAACCAGAGATTGAAATGAGCACAGATAAAGTTCCTTAAGCCAAATATGGAATAGACAAGTGCTACTCCTTGCTCAACGAAATGGACTCAAAACCCCATATTAAATGCCTAAGAATGTACCTGACTAGTAAGTATCTTAAAACCTGTGGATTGCTATGTCTCCAAAAGAGAACCAAGCGTGTGTACAGGGGCATAAAGGCAGCAGTGATAGGATTGGAGAGGTTCGGTGAGCAAATGAAGACCCTTTGAAGTCATATTGCATGGTACCCATTCCACGGGTCTCAACTCTCCAGGTTTAAGGTATTCTTCCTTCAGCTAAAACATGCATGTGGAACCCAGAGTATGATCAACCGTGTGAACGGGAGACGTGTTCAAATATGTCTCAGTTTTCCTCCCCTGGTACTCGGGTGCAACATTCCAGACGCTTTACTAACACTCTCCCACTTGGAGAGTCAGCGCCTTTAACCTCCTGTTTGGCCCAGTTTGCAATTTCTGCGGAAGATGAACAGGAATAGGGAGAACCAATGAGAGACTAGCTGGAGGTGTCTGGACGGGCAAATTTAACTCTCATTTCCCACCAGGAAGAGGAATGAACCAAAGGCTCAGTGTGCCGTGCCGGAACCAGATTAGGGCCTGAAGCCATCCTGCGGTGTTGCGGCCAGCTCAAAAGAAAGCGAGTTGAAGAAAGGAGCTCAGGGGCACTGTAATTCACAAACCTGCAGAGTTATAAATGACAGCTATCGTCCAAAAATATACTGAAGTAAGGCTGCCAAGAGGACTTGAGAGCGGGGCAGAATTGCAGGAAACTGATTTCAGGAGGTAGACTGGATTTGCATTGAAAGCATAGGAAAAGAGGCAGAACGTCCACAATGATGCACTTGGCCCAAAAGGGCGTATGCGTTTTTTCCTGAATATATTCAGGAAAAAACGCATACGCCCTTTTTGGCCAACCAAGCAAGCTTGCAAAGGAAATCTGCACTACAATGAAGTCTCACTTCCGCCAGGTCAAAAGGGCCATCTGAAAAAAGTGTAAAATCCAGAAAGGCAGGACAGGCCATGGAGAACTCGGAGCCTTGTTATGCTGATGGGCGGGATGTAAATTGCCAACAGACACTTGGGAGAAGTGTATGGTGTTTCCTGAAACATCTAAAAAACAAAGCAACAGAGCCTAGGGCACTTCCACTTATGGTCCTATAGCTTAGGGAAATTAAAATCAAAAAGACACAGCCACCCCAAAGTTTGGGACGCCTCTGTTTACAAGAATCTAGTTTACAGTACAAGTTCAATATCACAGAAAGTGAAAAATGGATAAAGAACTTGTGGTACTTACGTAAAATGCAGTATCACTCAGCAATGATATCTATGTCATCAGGCCCGTAGCAGCATAATGAGTGGATTCAGGTACGATGATTCTAACTGAAATAAGTCACACAGAAAAAGAAACATCATAAGATATCACTAATACACGGAATGTAAACTTGGCTACACAGGAACTGAATTCCAAAACAGAACAGGGTCTCAAGTTTAGAAAACCAACTTATGCTTGCTTAAGGGGAAAGGTGAGTTGGGGTGCTGCATAAAACCAGAGATTGAAATGAGCACAGATAAACTTCCTTAAGCCAAATATGGAATAGACAAGAGCTACTCCTTGCTCAACGAAATGGACTCAACACCCCATATTAAACGCCTAAGAATATACCTGACTAGTAAGTATCTTAAAACCTATGGATTGCTATGTGTCCAAAACAGAATCCAGCGTGTGTACAGGGGCATAAACGCAGCAGTGATAGGATTGGAGAGGTTCGGTGAGCAAATGAAGACCCTTTGAAGTCATATTGCATGGTACCCATTACACGGGTCTCCACTCTCCAGGTTTAAGGTATTCTTCTTTCAGCTAAAACATGCATGTGGAACCCAGAGTATGATCAACGGTGTGAACGGGAGACGTGTTCAAATATGTCTCAGTTTTCCTCCCCTGGTACTAGGGTGCAACATTCCAGACGCTTTACTAACACTCTCCCCACTTGGATAGTCAGCGCCTTTAAGCTCCTGTTTGGCCCAGTTTGCAATTTCTGCGGAAGATGAACAGGAATAGGGAGAACCAATGAGAGACTAGCTGGAGGTGTCTGGATGGGCAAATTTAACTCTCATTTCCCAGCAGGAAGAGGAAATAACCAAAGGCTCGGCGTGCCGTGCCGGAACCACATTAGGGCCTGAAGCCATCCTGCGGTGTTGCGGCCAGCTCACAAGAAAGCGAGTTGAAGAAAGGAACTCAGGGGCACTGTAATTCACAAACCTGCAGAGTTTTAAATGACAGCTATCGTCCAAAAATATAGTGAAGTAAGGCTGCCAAGAGGACTTGAAAGCGGGGCAGAATTGCAGGAAACCGATTTCAGGAGGTAGACTGGAATTGCATTGAAAGCATAGGAAAAGAGGCAGAACGTCGACAATGATGCACTTGGCCAAAAAGGGCGTATGCGTTTTTTCCTAAATATATTCAGGAAAAAACGCATACGCACTTTTTGGCCAACCAAGCAAGCTTGCAAAGGAAATCTGCACTACAATGAAGTCTCACTTCCCCCCGGTCAAAAGGGCCATCTGAAAAAAGTGTAAAATCCAGAAAGGCAGGACAGGCCATGGAGAACTGAGAGCCTTGTTATGCTGATGGGCCGGATGTAAATTGCCAACAGACACTCGGGAGAAGTGTATGGTGTTTCCTGAAACATCTAAAAAACAAAGCAACAGAGCCTAGGGCACTTCCACTTATGGTCCTATAGCTTAGGGAAATTAAAATCAAAAAGACACAGCCACCCCAAAGTTTGGGACGGCTCTGTTTACAAGAACCTCGTTTACAGTACAAGTTCAACATCGCAGAAAGTGAAAAATGGATAAAGAAGTTGTGGTATTTACTTACAAAGCAATATCACTCAGCAATGAAATCTATGTCATGAGGCCCGTAGCAGCATAATGAGTGGATTCAGGTACGATGATTCTAACTGAAATAAGTCACACAGAAAAAGAAACATCATAAGATATCACTAATACACGGAATGTAAACTTGGCTACACAGGAACTAAATTCCAAAACAGAACAGGGTCTCAAATTTAGAAAACCAACTTATGCTTGCTTAAGGGGAAAGGTGAGTTGGGGTGCTGCATAAAACCAGAGATTGAAATGAGCACAGATAAAGTTCCTTAAGCCAAATATGGAATAGACAAGAGCTACTACTTGCTCAACAAAATGGACTCAACACCCCATATTAAATGCCTAAGAATGTACCTGACTAGTAAGTATCTTAAAACCTATGGATTGCTATGTGTCCAAAACAGAATCAAGCGTGTGTACAGGGGCATAAACGCAGCAGTGATAGCATTGGAGAGGTTCCGTGAGCAAATGAAGACCCTTTGAAGTCATATTGCATGGTACCCATTCCACAGGTTTCAACTACCCAGGTTTAAGGTATTCTTCCTTCAGCTAAAACATGCATGTGGAACCTAGAGTATGATCAACCATGTGATCGGGAGACGTGTTCAAATATGTCTCAGTTTTCGTACCCTGGTACTCGGGTGCAACATTTCAGATGCTTTACTAACACTCTCCCGACTTGGAGAGTCAGTCCCTTTAACCTCCTGTTTGGCCCAGTTTGCAATTTCTGCGGAAGATGAACAGGAATAGCGAGAACCAATGAGAGACTAGCTGGAGGTGTCTGGACGGGCAAATTTAACTCTCATTTCCTACCAGGAAGAGGAATTAAGCAAAGGCTCAGCGTGCCATGCCGGAACCAGATTAGGGCCTTAAGCCATCCTGCGGTGTTGCGGCCAGTTCACTAGAAAGCGAGTTGTAGAAAGGAGCTCAGCGGCACTGTAATTCACAAACCTGCAGAGTTATAAATGACAGCTATCGTCCAAAAATATACTGAAGTAAGGCTGCCAAGAGGACTTGAAAGCGGGGCAGAATTGCAGGAAACCGATTTCAGGAGGTAGACTGGAATTGCATTGAAAGCATAGGAAAAGAGGCAGAACGTCCACAATGATGCACTTGGCCAAAAAGGGCGTATGCGTTTTTTCCTGAATATATTCAGGAAAAAACGCATACGCCCTTTTTGGCCAACCAAGCATGCATGCAAAGGAAATCTGCACTACAATGAAGTCTCACTTCCCCCCGGTCAAAAGGGCCATCTGAAAAAAGTGTAAAATCCAGAAAGGCAGGACAGGCCATGGAGAACTGGGAGCCTTGTTATGCTGATGGGCGGGATGTAAATTGCCAACAGACACTCGGGAGAAGTGTATGGTGTTTCCTGAAACATCTAAAAAACAAAGCAACAGAGCCTAGGGCACTTCCACTTATGGTCCTATAGCTTAGGGAAATTAAAATCAAAAAGACACAGCCACCCCAAAGTTTGGGACGCCTCTGTTTACAAGAACCTCGTTTACCGTACAAGTTCAATATCACTGAAAGTGAAAAATGGATAAAGAAGTTGTGGTACTTACGTACAATGCAGTATCACTCAGCAATGAAATCTATGTCATCAGGCCCTTAGCAGCACAATGAGTGGATTCAGGTACGATGATTCTAACTGAAATAAGTCACACAGAAAAAGAAACATCATAAGATATCACTAATACACGGAATGTAAACTTGGCTACACAGGAACTGAATTCCAAAACAGAACAGGGTCTCAAATTTAGAAAACCAACTTATGCTTGCTTAAGGGGAAAGGTGAGTTGGGGTGCTGCATAAAACCAGAGATTGAAATGAGCACAGATAAAGTTCCTTAAGCCAAATATGGAATAGACAAGAGCTACTCCTTGCTCAACGAAATGGACTCAACACCGCATATTAAACGCCTAAGAATGTACCTGACTAGTAAGTATCTTAAAACCTATGGATTGCTATGTCTCCGAAAGAGAATCAAGTATGTGTACAGGGGCATAAACGCAGCAGTGATAGGATTGGAGAGGTTCGGTGAGCAAATGAAGACCCTTTGAAGTCATATTGCATGGTACCCATTCCACGGATTTCAACTACCCAGGTTTAGGGTATTCTTCCTTCAGCTAAAACATGCATGTGGAACCTAGAGTATGATCAACCATGTGATCGGGAGACGTGTTCAAATATGTCTCAGTTTTCATACCCTGGTACTCAGGTGCAACATTCCAGACGCTTTAAAACACTCTCCCCACTTGGAGAGTCAGCGCCTTTAACCTCCTGTTTGGCCCAGTTTGCAATTTCTGCGGAAGATGAACAGGAATAGCGAGAACCAATGAGAGACTAGCTGGAGGTGTCTGGACGGGCAAATTTAACTCTCATTTCGCACCAGGAAGAGGAAATAACCAAAGGCTCAGCGTGCCATGCCGGAACCAGATTAGGGCCTGAAGCCATCCTGCGGTGTTGCGGCCAGCTCAAAAGAAAGCGAGTTGAAGAAAGGAGCTCAGGGGCACTGTAATTCACAAACCTGCAGAGTTATAAATGACAGCTATCGTCCAAAAATATACTGAAGTAAGGCTGCCAAGAGGACTTGAAAGCGGGGCAGAATTGCAGGAAACCGATTTCAGGAGGTAGACTGGAATTGCATTGAAAGCATAGGAAAAGAGGCAGAACGTCCACAATGATGCACTTGGCCAAAAAGGGCGTATGCGTTTTTTCCTGAATATATTCAGGAAAAAACGCATACGCCCTTTTTGGCCAACCAAGCAAACTTGCAAAGGAAATCTGCACTACAATGAAGTCTCACTTCCCCCTGGTCAAAAGGGCCATCTGAAAAAAGTGTAAAATCCAGAAAGGCAGGACAGGCCATGGAGAACTGGGAGCCTTGTTATGCTGATGGGCGGGATGTAAATTGCCAACAGACACTCCGGAAAAGTGTATGGTGTTTCCTGAAACATCTAAAAAACAAAGCAACAGAGCCTAGGGCACTTCCACTTATGGTCCTATAGCTTAGGGAAATTAAAATCAAAAAGACACAGCCACCCCAAAGTTTGGAACGGCTCTGTTTACAAGAACCTCGTTTACCGTACAAGTTCAATATCACAGAAAGTGAAAAATGGATAAAGAACTTGTGGTACTTATGTACAATGCAGTATCACTCAGCAATGAAATCTATGTCATCAGGCCCGTACCAGCATAATGAGTGGATTCAGGTACGATGATTCTAACTGAAATAAGTCACACAGAAAAAGAAACATCATAAGATATCACTAATACACGGAATGTAAACTGGGCTACACAGGAACTGAATTCCAAAACAGAACAGGGTCTCAAATTTAGAAAACCAACTTATGCTTGCTTAAGGGGAAAGGTGAGTTGGGGTGCTGCATAAAACCAGAGATTGAAATGAGCACAGATAAAGTTCCTTAAGCCAAATATGGAATAGACAAGAGCTACTCCTTGCTCAACGAAATGGACTCAACACCGCATATTAAACGCCTAAGAATGTACCTGACTAGTAAGTATCTTAAAACCTATGGATTGCTATGTCTCCAAAAGAGAATCAAGCATGTGTACAGGGGCATAAACGCAGCAGTGATAGGATTGGAGAGGTTCGGTGAGCAAATGAAGACCCTTTGAAGTCATATTGCATGGTACCCATTCCACGGGTTTCAGGTACCCAGGTTTAAGGTATTCTTCCTTCAGCTAAAACATGCATGTGGAACCCAGAGTATGATCGACCGTGTGAACGGGAGAGCTGTTCAAATATGTCTCAGTTTTCGTCCCGTGGTACTCGGGTGCAACATTCCAGACGCTTTACTAACACTCTCCCGACTTGGAGAGTCAGTCCCTTTAACCTCCTGTTTGGCCTAGTTTGCAATTTCTGCGGAAGATGAACAGGAATAGCGAGAACCAATGAGAGACTAGCTGGAGGTTTCTGGACGGGCAAATTTAACTCTCATTTCCCACCAGGAAGAGGAATTAACCAAAGGCTCAGCGTGCCGTGCCGGACCCAGATTAGGGCCTGAAGCCATCCTGCGGTCTTGCGGCCAGGTCACAAGATAGCGAGTTGAAGAAAGGAGCTCAGGGGCACTGTAATTCACAAACCTGCAGAGTTATAAATGACAGCTATCGTCCAAAAATATACTGAAGTAAGGCTGCCAAGAGGACTTGAAAGCGGGGCAGAATTGCAGGAAACCGATTTCAGGAGGTAGACTGGAATTGCATTGAAAGCATAGGAAAAGAGGCAGAACGTCCACAATGATGCACTTGGCCAAAAAGGGCGTATGCGTTTTTTCCTGAATATATTCAGGAAAAAACGCATACGCCCTTTTTGGCCAACCAAGCAAGCTTGCAAAGTAAATCTGCACTACAATGAAGTCTCACTTCCCCCTGGTCAAAAGGGCCATCTGAAAAAAGTGTAAAATCCAGAAAGGCAGGACAGGCCATGGAGAACTGGGAGCCTTGTTATGCTGATGGGCGGGATGTAAATTGCCAACAGACACTCGGGAGAAGTGTATGGTGTTTCCTGAAACATCCAGAAAACAAAGCAACAGAGCCTAGGGCACTTCCACTTATGGTCCTATAGCTTAGGGAAATTAAAATCAAAAAGACACAGCGACCCCAATGTTTGGGACGCCTCTGTTTACAAGAACCTCATTTACCATACAAGTTCAACATCACAGAAAGTGAAAAATGGATAAAGAACTTGTGGTACTTATGTACAATGCAGTATCACTCAGCACTGAAATCTATGTCATCAGGCCCTTAGCAGCACAATGAGTGGATTCAGGTATGATGATTCTAACTGAAATAAGTCACACAGAAAAAGAAACATCATAAGATATCAGTAATACACAGAATATAAACTTGGCTACACAGGAACTGAATTACAGAACAGAACAGGGTCTCAAATTTAGAAAACCATCTTATGCTTGCTTAAGGGGAAAGGTGAGTTGGGGTGCTGCATAAAACCAGAGATTGAAATGAGCACAGATAAAGTTCCTTAAGCCAAATATGGAATAGACAAGAGCTACTCCTTGCTCAACGAAATGGACTCAACACCCCATATTAAACGCCTAAGAATGCACCTGACTAGTAAGTATCTTAAAACCTATGGATTGCTATGTCTCCGAAAGAGAATCAAGCATGTGTACAGGGGCATAAACGCAGCAGTGATAGGATTGGAGAGGTTCGGTGAGCAAATGAAGACCCTTTGAAGTCATATTGCATGGTACCCATTCCACCGGTTTCAACTACCCAGGTTTAAGGTATTCTTCCTTCAGCTAAAACATGCATGTGGCACCTAGAGTATGATCAACCGTGTGATCGGGAGACGTGTTCAAATATGTCTCAGTTTTCCTCCCCTGGTACTCGGGTGCAACATTCCAGACGCTTTACTAACACTCTCCCGACTTGGAGAGTCAGTCCCTTTAACCTCCTGTTTGGCCCAGTTTGCAATTTCTGCGGAAGATGAACAGGAATAGCGAGAACCAATGAGAGACTAGCTGGAGGTGTCTGGACGGGCAAATTTAACTCTCATTTCCCACCAGGAAGAGGAATTAACCAAAGGCTCAGCGTGTCGTGCCGGAACCAGATTAGGGCCTGAAGCCATCCTGCGGTGTTGCGGCCAGCTCACAAGAAAGCGAGTTGAAGAAAGGAGCTCAGGGGCACTGTAATTCACAAACCTGCAGAGTTATAAATGACAGCTATCGTCCAAAAATATACTGAAGTAAAGCTGCCAAGAGGACTTGAAAGCGGGGCAGAATTGCAGGAAACCGATTTCAGGAGGTAGACTGGAATTGCATTGAAAGCATAGGAAAAGAGGCAGAACGTCCACAATGATGCACTTGGCCAAAAAGGGCGTATGCGTTTTTTCCTGAATATATTCAGGAAAAAACGCATACGCCCTTTTTGGCCAACCAAGCAAGCTTGCAAAGGAAATCTGCACTACAATGAAGTCTCACTTCCCCCAGGTCAAAAGGGCCATCTGAAAAAAGTGTGAAATCTAGAAAGGCAGCACAGGCCATGGAGAACTGGGAGCCTTGTTATGCTGATGGGCGGGATGTAAATTGCCAACAGCCACTCGGGAGAAGTGTATGGTGTTTCCTGAAACATCTAAAAAACAAAGCAACAGAGCCTAGGGCACTTCCACTTATGGTCCTATAGCTTAGGGGAATTAAAATCAAAAAGACACAGCCACCCCAAAGTTTGGGACGCCTCTGTTTACAAGAACCTCGTTTACCGTACAAGTTCAATATCACAGAAAGTGAAAAATGTATAAAGAACTTGTGGTACTTATGTACAATGCAGTATCACTCAGCAATGAAATCTATGTCATCAGGCCCGTAGAAGCATAATGAGTGGATTCAGGTACGATGATTCTAACTGAAATAAGTCACACAGAAAAAGAAACATCATAAGATATCAGTAATAAACGGAATGTAAACTTGGCTACACAGGAACTGAATTACAGAACAGAACAGGGTCTCAAATTTAGAAAACCATCTTATGCTTGCTTAAGGGGAAAGGTGAGTTGGGGTGCTGCATAAAACCAGAGATTGAAATGAGCACAGATAAAGTTCCTTAAGCCAAATATGGAATAGACAAGAGCTACTCCTTGCTCAACGAAATGGACTCAACACCCCATATTAAACGCCTAAGAATGTACCTGACTAGTAAGTATCTTAAAACCTATGGATTGCTATGTCTCCAAAAGAGAATCAAGCGTGTGTACAGGGGCATAAACGCAGCAGTGATAGGATTGGAGAGGTTCGGTGAGCAAATGAAGACCCTTTGAAGTCATATTGCATGGTACCCATTCCACGGGTTTCAACCACCCAGTTTTAAGGTATTCTTCCTTCAGCTAAAACATGCATGTGGAACCTAGAGTATGATCAACCGTGTGATCGGGAGACGTGTTCAAATATGTCTCAGTTTTCGTACCCTGGTACTCGGGTGCAACATTCCAGACGCTTTACTAACACTCTCCCCACTTGGAGAGTCAGCGCCTTTAACCTCCTGTTTGGCCCAGTTTGCAATTTCTGCGGAAGATGAACAGGAATAGGGAGAACCAATGAGAGACTAGCTGGAGGTGTCTGGACGGGCAAATTAACTCTCATTTCCCACCAGGAAGAGGAACTAACCAAAGGCTCAGCATGCCGTGCCGGAACCAGATTAGGGCCTGAAGCCATCCTGCGGTGTTGCGGCCAGGTCACAAGAAAGCGAGTTGAAGAAAGGAGCTCAGGGCCACTGTAATTCACAAACCTGCAGAGTTATAAATGACAGCTATCGTCCAAAAATATACTGAAGTAAGGCTGCCAAGAGGACTTGAAAGCGGGGCAGAATTGCAAGAAACCGATTTCAGGAGGTAGACTGGAATTGCATTGAAAGCATAGGAAAAGAGGCAGAACGTCCACAATGATGCACTTGGCCAAAAAGGGCGTATGCGTTTTTTCCTGAATATATTCAGGAAAAAACGCATACGCCCTTTTTGGCCAACCAAGCAAGCTTGCAAAGGAAATCTGCACTACAATGAAGTCTCAATTCCCCTCGGTCAAAAGGGCCATCTGAAAAAAGTGTAAAATCCAGAAAGGCAGGACAGGCCATGGGGAACTGGGAGCCTTGTTATGCTGATGGGCGGGGTGTAAATTGCCAACAGACACTCGGGAGAAGTGTATGGTGTTTCCTGAAACATCGAAAAAACAAAGCAACAGAGCCTAGGGCACTTCCACTTATGGTCCTATAGCTTAGGGAAATTAAAATCAAAAAGACACAGCCACCCCAAAGTTTGGGACGCCTCTGTTTACAAGAACCTCCTTTACCGTACAAGTTCAATATCACAGAAAGTGAAAAATGGATAAAGAACTTGTGGTACTTACGTACAATGCAGTATCACTCAGCAATGAAATCTATGTCATCAGGCCCTTAGCAGCACAATGAGTGGATTCAGGTATGATGATTCTAACTGAAATATGTCACACAGAAAAAGAAACATCATAAGATATCAGTAATACACGGAATGTAAACTTGGCTACACAGGAACTGAGTTACAGAACAGAACAGGGTCTCAAATTTAGAAAACCAACTTATGCTTGCTTAAGGGGAAAGGTGAGTTGGGGGGCTGCATAAAACCAGAGATTGAAATGAGCACAGATAAAGTTCCTTAAGCCAAATATGGAATAGACAAGAGCTACTCCTTGCTCAACGAAATGGACTCAACACCCCATATTAAACGCCTAAGAATGTACCTGACTAGTAAGTATCTTAAAACCTATGGATTACTATGTCTGCGAAAGAGAATCAAGCATGTGTGCAGGGGCATAAACGCAGCAGTGATAGGATTGGAGAGGTTCGGTGAGCAAATGAAGACCCTTTGAAGTCATATTGCATGGTACCCATTCCACGGGTTTCAAGTACCCAGGTTTAAGGTATTCTTCCTTCAGGTAAAACATGCATGTGGAACCCAGAGTATGATCAACCGTGTGAACGGGAGACGTGTTCAAATATGTCTCAGTTTTCCTCCCCTGGTACTCTGGTGCAACATTCCAGACGCTTTACTAACACTCTCCCCACTTGGAGAGTCAGCGCCTTTAACCTCCTGTTTGGCCCAGTTTGCAATTTCTGCGGAAGATGAACAGGAATACCGAGAACCAATGAGAGACTAGCTGGAGGTGTCTGGACGGGCAAATTTAACTCTCATTTCCCACCAAGAAGAGAAATTAACCAAAGGCTCAGTGTGCCGTGCCGGAAACAGATTAGGGCCTGAAGCCATCCTGCGGTGTTGCGGCCAGGTCACAAGAAAGCGAGTTGAAGAAAGGAGCTCAGGGGCACTGTAACTCACAAACCTGCAGAGTTATAAATGACAGCTATCGTCCAAAAATATACTGAAGTAAGGCTGCCAAGAGGACTTGAAAGTGGGGCAGAATTGCAGGAAACCGATTTCAGGAGGTAGACTGGAATTGCATTGAAAGCATAGGAAAAGAGGCAGAACGTCCACAATGATGCACTTGGCCAAAAAGGGCGTATGCGTTTTTTCCTGAATATATTCAGGAAAAAACGCATACGCCCTTTTTGGCCAACCAAGCAAGCTTGCAAAGGAAATCTGCACTACAATGAAGTCTCACTTCCCCCGGTCAAAAGGGCCATCTGAAAAAAGTGTAAAATCCAGCAAGGCAGGACAGGCCATGGAGAACTGGGAGCCTCGTTATGCTGATGGGCGGGATGTAAATTGCCAACAGACACTCGGGAGAAGTGTATGGTGTTTCCTGAAACATCTAAAAAACAAAGCAACAGAGCCTAGGGCACTTCCACTTATGGTCCTATAGCTTAGGGAAATTAAAATCAAAAAGACACAGCCACCCCAAAGTTTGGGACGCCTCTGTTAACAAGAACCTCGTTTACCGAACAAGTTCAGTATCACAGAAAGTGGAAAATGGATAAAGAACTTGTGGTACTTACGTACAATGCAGTATCACTCAGCAATGAAATCTATGTCATCAGGCCCGTAGCAGCATAATGAGCGGATTCAGGTACGATGATTCTAACTGAAACAAGTCACACAGAAAAAGAAACATCATAAGATATCACTAATACACGGAATGTAAACTTGGCTACACAGGAACTGAATTCCAAAACAGAACAGGGTCTCAAATTTAGAAAACCAACTTATGCTTGCTTAAGGAGAAAGGTGAGTTGGGGTGCTGCATAAAACCAGAGATTGAAATGAGCACAGATAAAGTTCCTTAAGCCAAATATGGAATAGACAAGAGCTACTCCTTGCTCAACGAAATGGACTCAACACCCCATATTCAACGCCTAGGAATATACCTGCCTAGTAAGAATTATAAAAGCAATGGATTTATATATCTCTGTAAGAGAATCAAGAGTGTGTACAGCGGCATTAAAGCAGTGAAAATCAGCTAAATCCCATATTAAAAATAAATTTCTTAAACAAAACACAATGACAGTGAAATAGAGAGCAATACTTAAGTAATTCATTCAAGGCTTCTGATGCAACCTGCATTTACCATATCTACACCCAGAGCTGGGTGACACATAAGGCTGGACACTTGGGGCTCATAAGATTGGTGAGGTTCGGTGAGCAAATGCAGACCCTTTGAAGTCATATTGCATGGTACCCATTCCATGGGTCTCAACTCTCCAGGTTTAAGGGATTCTTCCTTCAGCTAAAACATGCATGTGGAACCCAGAGTATGATCCACCGTGTGATCGAGAAACGTGTTCAAATGTGTCTCAATTTTCGTTCCCTGGTACTCGGGTGCAACATTCCAGACGCTTTACTAACACTCTCCCGACTTGGAGAGTCAGTCCCTTTAACCTCCTGTTTGGCCCAGTTTGCAATTTCTGCGGAAGATGAACAGGAATAGGGAGAACCAATGAGAGACTAGCTGGAGGTGTCTGGACGGGCAAATTTAACTCTCATTTCCCACAGGGAAGAGGAATAAACCAAAGGCTCAGCATGCCGTACCGGAACCAGATTAGGGCCTGAAGCAATCCTGCGGTGTTGTGGCCAGCTCAAAAGAAAGCGAGTTGAAGAAAGGAGCTCAGGGGCACTGTAATTCACAAACCTGCAGATTTATAAATGACAGCTATTGTCCGAAAATATACTGAAGTAGGGCTGCCAAGAGGACTTGAATGCGGGGCAGAATTGCAGGAAACCGATTTCAGGAGGAATCGGAATTGGATTGCATTTAAAACACAGGAAAAGAGGAAGAACGTCGACAATGATGCACTTGGCCAAAAAGGGCGTATGTGTTTTTTCCTGAATATATTCAGGAAAAAACTCATACGCCCTTTTTGGCCAACCAAGCAAGCTTGCAAAGGAAATCTGCACTACAATGAAGTCTCACTTCCCCCCGGTCTAAAGGGCCATCTGAAAAAAGTGTAAAATCCAGCAAGGCAGAACAGGCCATGGAGAACTGGGAGCATTGTTATGCTGATGGGCGGGATGTAAATTGCCAACAGACACTCGGGAGAACTGTATGGTGTATCCTAAAGCATCTAAGAAACAAAGCAACAGAGCCTAGGGCACTTCCACTTATGGTCCTATACCTTAGGGAAATTAAAATCGAAAAGACACAGCCACCCCAAAGTTTGGGACGCCTCTGTTTACAAGAACCTCGTTTACCATACAAGTTCAATATCACAGAAAGTGAAAAATGGATAAAGAACTTGTGGTACTTACGTACAATGCAGTATCACTCAGCAATGAAATCTATTTCATCAGGCCCGTAGCAGCATAATGAGTGGATTCAGGTACGATGATTCTAACTGAAATAAGTCACACAGAAAAAGAAACATCATAAGATATCACTAATACACGGAACGTAAACTTGGCTACACAGGAACTGAATTACAGAACAGAACAGGGTCTCAAATTTAGAAAACCAACTTATGCTTGCTTAAGGGTAAAGGTGAGTTGGGGTGCTGCATAAAACCAGTGATTGAAAGGAGCACAGATAAAGTTCCTTAAGACAAATATGGAATAGACAAGAGCTACTCCTTGCTCAACGAAATGGACTCAACACCCCAAATTAAACGCCTAAGAATGTACCTGACTAGTAAGTATCTTAAAACCTATGGATTGCTATGTCTCCGAAAGAGAATCAAGCATGTGTACAGGGGCATAAACGCAGCAGTGATAGGATTGGAGAGGTTCGGTGAGCAAATGAAGACCCTTTGAAGTCATATTGCATGGTACCGATTCCACGGCTCTCAACTCTCAAGGTTTAAGGTATTCTTCCTTCAGCTAAAACATGCATGTGGAACCTAGAGTATGATCAAACATGTGATCGGGAGACGTGTTCAAATATGTCTCAGTTTTGGTACCCTGGTACTCGGGTGCAACATTCCAGATGCTTTACTAACACTCTCCCGACTTGGAGAGTCAGTCCCTTTAACCTCCTGTTTGGCCCAGTTTGCAATTTCTGCGGAAGATGAACAGGAATAGCGAGAACCAATGAGAGAATAGCTGGAGGTGTCTGGACGGGCAAATTTAACTCTCATTTCCCACTAGGAAGAGGAATTAACCAAAGGCTCAGCGTGCTGTGCTGGAACCAGATTAGGGCCTGAAGCCATCCTGCGGTGTTGCGGCCAGGTCACAAGAAAGCGAGTTGAAGAAAGGAGCTCAGGGACACTGTAATTCACAAACCTGCAGAGTTATAAATGACAGCTATCGTCCAAAAATATACTGAAGGAAGGCTGCCAAGAGGACTTGAAAGCGGGGCAGAATTGCAGGAAACCGATTTCAGGAGGTAGACTGGAATTGCATTGAAAGCATAGGAAAAGAGGCAGAACGTCCACAATGATGCACTTGGCCAAAAAGGGCGTATGCGTTTTATCTTGAATATATTCAGGAAAAAACGCATACGCCCTTTTTGGCCAACCAAGCAAACTTGCAAAGGAAATCTGCACTACAATGAAGTCTCACTTCCCCCCAGTCAAAAGGGCCATCTGAAAAAAGTGTAAAATCCAGAAAGGCAGGACAGGCCATGGAGAACTGGGAGCCTTGTTATGCTGATGGGCGGGATGTAAATTGCCAACAGACACTCGGGAGAAGTGTATGGTGTTTCCTGAAACATCTAAAAAACAAAGCAACAGAGCCTAGGGCACTTCCACTTATGGTCCTATAGCTTAGGGAAATTAAAATCAAAAAGACACAGCCACCCCAAAGTTTGGGACGCCTCTGTTTACAAGAACCTCCTTTACCGTACAAGTTCAATATCACAGAAAGTGAAAAATGGATAAAGAACTTGTGGTACTTACGTACAATGCAGTATCACTCAGCAATGAAATCTATGTCATCAGGCCCTTAGCAGCACAATGAGTGGATTCAGGTATGATGATTCTAACTGAAATATGTCACACAGAAAAAGAAACATCATAAGATATCAGTAATACACGGAATGTAAACTTGGCTACACAGGAACTGAGTTACAGAACAGAACAGGGTCTCAAATTTAGAAAACCAACTTATGCTTGCTTAAGGGGAAAGGTGAGTTGGGGGGCTGCATAAAACCAGAGATTGAAATGAGCACAGATAAAGTTCCTTAAGCCAAATATGGAATAGACAAGAGCTACTCCTTGCTCAACGAAATGGACTCAACACCCCATATTAAACGCCTAAGAATGTACCTGACTAGTAAGTATCTTAAAACCTATGGATTACTATGTCTGCGAAAGAGAATCAAGCATGTGTGCAGGGGCATAAACGCAGCAGTGATAGGATTGGAGAGGTTCGGTGAGCAAATGAAGACCCTTTGAAGTCATATTGCATGGTACCCATTCCACGGGTTTCAAGTACCCAGGTTTAAGGTATTCTTCCTTCAGGTAAAACATGCATGTGGAACCCAGAGTATGATCAACCGTGTGAACGGGAGACGTGTTCAAATATGTCTCAGTTTTCCTCCCCTGGTACTCTGGTGCAACATTCCAGACGCTTTACTAACACTCTCCCCACTTGGAGAGTCAGCGCCTTTAACCTCCTGTTTGGCCCAGTTTGCAATTTCTGCGGAAGATGAACAGGAATACCGAGAACCAATGAGAGACTAGCTGGAGGTGTCTGGACGGGCAAATTTAACTCTCATTTCCCACCAAGAAGAGAAATTAACCAAAGGCTCAGTGTGCCGTGCCGGAAACAGATTAGGGCCTGAAGCCATCCTGCGGTGTTGCGGCCAGGTCACAAGAAAGCGAGTTGAAGAAAGGAGCTCAGGGGCACTGTAACTCACAAACCTGCAGAGTTATAAATGACAGCTATCGTCCAAAAATATACTGAAGTAAGGCTGCCAAGAGGACTTGAAAGTGGGGCAGAATTGCAGGAAACCGATTTCAGGAGGTAGACTGGAATTGCATTGAAAGCATAGGAAAAGAGGCAGAACGTCCACAATGATGCACTTGGCCAAAAAGGGCGTATGCGTTTTTTCCTGAATATATTCAGGAAAAAACGCATACGCCCTTTTTGGCCAACCAAGCAAGCTTGCAAAGGAAATCTGCACTACAATGAAGTCTCACTTCCCCCGGTCAAAAGGGCCATCTGAAAAAAGTGTAAAATCCAGCAAGGCAGGACAGGCCATGGAGAACTGGGAGCCTCGTTATGCTGATGGGCGGGATGTAAATTGCCAACAGACACTCGGGAGAAGTGTATGGTGTTTCCTGAAACATCTAAAAAACAAAGCAACAGAGCCTAGGGCACTTCCACTTATGGTCCTATAGCTTAGGGAAATTAAAATCAAAAAGACACAGCCACCCCAAAGTTTGGGACGCCTCTGTTAACAAGAACCTCGTTTACCGAACAAGTTCAGTATCACAGAAAGTGGAAAATGGATAAAGAACTTGTGGTACTTACGTACAATGCAGTATCACTCAGCAATGAAATCTATGTCATCAGGCCCGTAGCAGCATAATGAGCGGATTCAGGTACGATGATTCTAACTGAAACAAGTCACACAGAAAAAGAAACATCATAAGATATCACTAATACACGGAATGTAAACTTGGCTACACAGGAACTGAATTCCAAAACAGAACAGGGTCTCAAATTTAGAAAACCAACTTATGCTTGCTTAAGGAGAAAGGTGAGTTGGGGTGCTGCATAAAACCAGAGATTGAAATGAGCACAGATAAAGTTCCTTAAGCCAAATATGGAATAGACAAGAGCTACTCCTTGCTCAACGAAATGGACTCAACACCCCATATTCAACGCCTAGGAATATACCTGCCTAGTAAGAATTATAAAAGCAATGGATTTATATATCTCTGTAAGAGAATCAAGAGTGTGTACAGCGGCATTAAAGCAGTGAAAATCAGCTAAATCCCATATTAAAAATAAATTTCTTAAACAAAACACAATGACAGTGAAATAGAGAGCAATACTTAAGTAATTCATTCAAGGCTTCTGATGCAACCTGCATTTACCATATCTACACCCAGAGCTGGGTGACACATAAGGCTGGACACTTGGGGCTCATAAGATTGGTGAGGTTCGGTGAGCAAATGCAGACCCTTTGAAGTCATATTGCATGGTACCCATTCCATGGGTCTCAACTCTCCAGGTTTAAGGGATTCTTCCTTCAGCTAAAACATGCATGTGGAACCCAGAGTATGATCCACCGTGTGATCGAGAAACGTGTTCAAATGTGTCTCAATTTTCGTTCCCTGGTACTCGGGTGCAACATTCCAGACGCTTTACTAACACTCTCCCGACTTGGAGAGTCAGTCCCTTTAACCTCCTGTTTGGCCCAGTTTGCAATTTCTGCGGAAGATGAACAGGAATAGGGAGAACCAATGAGAGACTAGCTGGAGGTGTCTGGACGGGCAAATTTAACTCTCATTTCCCACAGGGAAGAGGAATAAACCAAAGGCTCAGCATGCCGTACCGGAACCAGATTAGGGCCTGAAGCAATCCTGCGGTGTTGTGGCCAGCTCAAAAGAAAGCGAGTTGAAGAAAGGAGCTCAGGGGCACTGTAATTCACAAACCTGCAGATTTATAAATGACAGCTATTGTCCGAAAATATACTGAAGTAGGGCTGCCAAGAGGACTTGAATGCGGGGCAGAATTGCAGGAAACCGATTTCAGGAGGAATCGGAATTGGATTGCATTTAAAACACAGGAAAAGAGGAAGAACGTCGACAATGATGCACTTGGCCAAAAAGGGCGTATGTGTTTTTTCCTGAATATATTCAGGAAAAAACTCATACGCCCTTTTTGGCCAACCAAGCAAGCTTGCAAAGGAAATCTGCACTACAATGAAGTCTCACTTCCCCCCGGTCTAAAGGGCCATCTGAAAAAAGTGTAAAATCCAGCAAGGCAGAACAGGCCATGGAGAACTGGGAGCATTGTTATGCTGATGGGCGGGATGTAAATTGCCAACAGACACTCGGGAGAACTGTATGGTGTATCCTAAAGCATCTAAGAAACAAAGCAACAGAGCCTAGGGCACTTCCACTTATGGTCCTATACCTTAGGGAAATTAAAATCGAAAAGACACAGCCACCCCAAAGTTTGGGACGCCTCTGTTTACAAGAACCTCGTTTACCATACAAGTTCAATATCACAGAAAGTGAAAAATGGATAAAGAACTTGTGGTACTTACGTACAATGCAGTATCACTCAGCAATGAAATCTATTTCATCAGGCCCGTAGCAGCATAATGAGTGGATTCAGGTACGATGATTCTAACTGAAATAAGTCACACAGAAAAAGAAACATCATAAGATATCACTAATACACGGAACGTAAACTTGGCTACACAGGAACTGAATTACAGAACAGAACAGGGTCTCAAATTTAGAAAACCAACTTATGCTTGCTTAAGGGTAAAGGTGAGTTGGGGTGCTGCATAAAACCAGTGATTGAAAGGAGCACAGATAAAGTTCCTTAAGACAAATATGGAATAGACAAGAGCTACTCCTTGCTCAACGAAATGGACTCAACACCCCAAATTAAACGCCTAAGAATGTACCTGACTAGTAAGTATCTTAAAACCTATGGATTGCTATGTCTCCGAAAGAGAATCAAGCATGTGTACAGGGGCATAAACGCAGCAGTGATAGGATTGGAGAGGTTCGGTGAGCAAATGAAGACCCTTTGAAGTCATATTGCATGGTACCGATTCCACGGCTCTCAACTCTCAAGGTTTAAGGTATTCTTCCTTCAGCTAAAACATGCATGTGGAACCTAGAGTATGATCAAACATGTGATCGGGAGACGTGTTCAAATATGTCTCAGTTTTGGTACCCTGGTACTCGGGTGCAACATTCCAGATGCTTTACTAACACTCTCCCGACTTGGAGAGTCAGTCCCTTTAACCTCCTGTTTGGCCCAGTTTGCAATTTCTGCGGAAGATGAACAGGAATAGCGAGAACCAATGAGAGAATAGCTGGAGGTGTCTGGACGGGCAAATTTAACTCTCATTTCCCACTAGGAAGAGGAATTAACCAAAGGCTCAGCGTGCTGTGCTGGAACCAGATTAGGGCCTGAAGCCATCCTGCGGTGTTGCGGCCAGGTCACAAGAAAGCGAGTTGAAGAAAGGAGCTCAGGGACACTGTAATTCACAAACCTGCAGAGTTATAAATGACAGCTATCGTCCAAAAATATACTGAAGGAAGGCTGCCAAGAGGACTTGAAAGCGGGGCAGAATTGCAGGAAACCGATTTCAGGAGGTAGACTGGAATTGCATTGAAAGCATAGGAAAAGAGGCAGAACGTCCACAATGATGCACTTGGCCAAAAAGGGCGTATGCGTTTTATCTTGAATATATTCAGGAAAAAACGCATACGCCCTTTTTGGCCAACCAAGCAAACTTGCAAAGGAAATCTGCACTACAATGAAGTCTCACTTCCCCCCAGTCAAAAGGGCCATCTGAAAAAAGTGTAAAATCCAGAAAGGCAGGACAGGCCATGGAGAACTGGGAGCCTTGTTATGCTGATGGGCGGGATGTAAATTGCCAACAGACACTCGGGAGAAGTGTATGGTGTTTCCTGAAACATCTAAAAAACAAAGCAACAGAGCCTAGGGCACTTCCACTTATGGTCCTATAGCTTAGGGAAATTAAAATCAAAAAGACACAGCCACCCCAAAGTTTGGGACGCCTCTGTTTACAAGAACCTCGTTTACAGTACAAGTTCAACATCGCAGAAATTGAAAAATGGATAAAGAAGTTGTGGTATTTACTTACAAAGCAATATCACTCAGCACTGAAATCTATGTCATCAGGCCCTTAGCAGCACAATGAGTGGATTCAGATATGATGATTCTAACTGAAATAAGTCACACAGAAAAAGAAACATCATAAGATATCACTAATACACGGAATGTAAACTTGGCTACACAGGAACTGAATTACAGAACAGAACAGTGTCTCAAATTTAGAAAAGCAACTTATGCTTGCTTAAGGGGAAAGGTGAGTTGGGGTGCTGCATAAAACCAGAGATTGAAATGAGCACAGATAAAGTTCCTTAAGCCAAATATGGAATAGACAAGAGCTACTCCTTGCTCAACGAAATGGACTCAACACCCCAAATTAAACGCCTAAGAATGTACCTGACTAGTAAGTATCTTAAAACCTATGGATTGCTATGTCTCCGAAAGAGAATCAAGCATGTGTACAGGGGCATAAACGCAGCAGTGATAGGATTGGAGAGGTTCGGTGAGCAAATGAAGACCCTTTGAAGTCATATTGCATGGTACCCATTCCACGGGTTTCAACTACCCAGTTTTAAGGTATTCCTCCTTCAGCTAAAACATGCATGTGGAACCTAGAGTATGATCAACCATGTGATCGGGAGACGTGTTCAAATATGTCTCAGTTTTCGTACTCTGGTACTCGGGTGCAACATTCCAGATGCTTTACTAACACTCTCCCAACTTGGAGAGTCAGTCCCTTTAACCTCGATTTGGCCCAGTTTGCAATTTCTGTGGAAGATGAACAGGAATAGCGAGAACCAATGAGAGACTAGCTGGAGGTGTCTGGAAGGGCAAATTTAACTCTCATTTCCCACCAGGAAGAGGAATTAACCAAAGGCTCAGCGTGCCGTGCCGGAACCAGATTAGGGCCTGAAGCCATCCTGCGGTGTTGCAGCCAGGTCACAAGAAAGCGAGTTGAAGAAAGGAGCTCAGGGGCATTGTAATTCACAAACCTGCAGAGATATAAATGACAACTATCGTCCAAAAATATACTGAAGTAAGGCTGCCAAGAGGACTTGAAAGCGGGGCAGAATTGCAGGAAACCGATTTCAGGAGGTAGACTGGAATTGCATTGAAAGCATAGGAAAAGAGGCAGAACGTCCACAATGATGCACTTGGCCATAAAGGGCGTATGCGTTTTTTCCTGAATATATTCAGGAAAAAACGCATACGCCCTTTTTGGCCAACCAAGCAAACTTGCAAAGGAAATCTGCACTACAATGAAGTCTCACTTCCCCCCGGTCAAAAGGGCCATCTGAAAAAAGTGTAAAATCCAGAAAGTCAGGACAGGCCATGGAGAACTGGGAGCCTTGTTATGCTGATGGGCGGGATGTAAATTGCCAACAGCCACTCGGGAGAAGTGTATGGTGTTTCCTGAAACATCTAAAAAACAAAGCAACAGAGCCTAGGGCACTTCCACTTATGGTCCTATAGCTTAGGGAAAGTAAAATCAAAAAGACACAGCCACCCCAAAGTTTGGGACGCCTCTGTTTACAAGAACCTCGTTTACAGTACAAGTTCAACATCGCAGAAATTGAAAAATGGATAAATAAGTTGTGGTATTTACTTACAAAGCAATATCACTCAGCACTGAAATCTATGTCATCAGGCCCTTAGCAGCACAATGAGTGGATTCAGATATGATGATTCTAACTGAAATAAGTCACACAGAAAAAGAAACATCATAAGATATCAGTAATACACGGAATGTAAACTTGGCTACACAGGAACTGAATTACAGAACAGAACAGTGTCTCAAATTTAGAAAACCAACTTATTCTTGCTTAAGGGGAAAGGTGAGTTGGGGTGCTGCATAAAACCAGAGATTGAAATGAGCACAGATAAAGTTCCTTAAGCCAAATATGGAATAGACAAGAGCTACTCCTTGCTCAACGAAATGGACTCAACACCCCATATTAAACGCCTAAGAATGTACCTGACTAGTAAGTATCTTAAAACCTATGGATTGCTATGTCTCCGAAAGAGAATCAAGCATGTGTACAGGGGCATAAACGCAGCAGTGATAGGATTGGAGAGGTTCACTGAGCAAATGAATACCCTTTGAAGTCATATTTCATGGTACCCATTCCACGGGTGTCAACTACCCAGGTTTAAGGTATTCTTCCTTCAGCTAAAACATGTATGTGGAACCCAGAGTATGATCAACCGTGTGAATGGGAGACTTCTTCAAATATGTCTCAGTTTACCTCCCCTGGTACTCGGGTGCAACATTCCAGACGCTTTACTAACACTCTCCCCCCTTGGAGAGTCAGCGCCTTTAACATCCTGTTTGGCCCAGTTTGCAATTTCTGCGGAAGATGAACAGGAATAGTGAGAACCAATGAGAGACTAGCTGGAGGTGTCTGGACGGGCAAATTTAACTCTCATTTCCCACCAGGAAGAGGAAATAACCAAAGGCTCAGCGTGCCGTGCCGGAACCAGATTAGGGCCTGAAGCCATCCTGCGGTGTTGCGGCCAGCTCAAAAGAAAGCGAGTTGAAGAAAGGAGCTCAGGGGCACTGTAATTCACAAACCTGCAGAGTTATAAATGACAGCTATCGTCCAAAAATATACTGAAGTAAGGCTGCCAAGAGGACTTGAAAGCGGGGCAGAATTGCAGGAAACCGATTTCAGGAGGTAGACTGGAATTGCATTGAAAGCATAGGAAAAGAGGCAGAACGTCCACAATGATGCACTTGGCCAAAAAGGGCGTATGCGTTTTTTCCTGAATATATTCAGGAAAAAACGCATACGCCCTTTTTGGCCAACCAAGCAAACTTACACAGGAAATCTGCACTACAATGAAGTCTCACTTCCCCCCGGTCAAAAGGGCCATCTGAAAAAAGTGTAAAATCCAGAAAGGCAGGACAGGCCATGGAGAACTGGGAGCCTTGTTATGCTGATGGGCGGGATGTAAATTGCCAACAGACACTCGGGAGAACTGTATGGTGTATCCTAAAGCATCTAAGAAACAAAGCAACAGAGCCTAGGGCACTTCCACTTATGGTCCTATAGTTTAGGGAAATTAAAATCAAAAAGACACAGCCACCCCAAAGTTTGGGACGCCTCTGTTTACAAGAACCTCGTTTACCGTACAAGTTCAATATCACAGAAAGTGAAAAATGGATAAAGAACTTGTGGTACTTACGTACAATGCAGTATCACTCAGCAATGAAATCTATGTCATCAGGCCCGTAGCAGCATAATGAGTGGATTCAGGTACGATGATTCTAACTGAAATAAGTCACACAGAAAAAGAAACATCATAAGATATCACTAATACACGGAATGTAAACTTGGCTACACAGGAACTGAATTCCAAAACAGAACAGGGTCTCAAATTTAGAAAACCAACTTATGCTTGCTTAAGGGTAAAGGTGAGTTGGGGTGCTGCATAAAACCAGAGATTGAAATGAGCACAGATAAAGTTCCTTAAGCCAAATATGGAATAGACAAGAGCTACTCCTTGCTCAACGAAATGGACTCAACACCCCAAATTAAACGCCTAAGAATGTACCTGACTAGTAAGTATCTTAAAACCTATGGATTGCTATGTCTCCATGAGAGAATCAAGCGTGTGTACAGGGGCATAAATGCAGCAGTGATATGATTGGAGAGGTTCGGTGAGCAAATGAAGACCCTTTGAAGTCATATTGCATGGTACCCATTCCACGGGTCTCAACTCTCCAGGTTTAAGGTATTCTTCCTTCAGCTAATACATGCATGTGGAACCCAGAGTATGATCAACCGTGTGAACGGGAGACGTGTTCAAATATGTCTCAGTTTTCCTCCCCTGGTACTTGGGTGCAACATTCCAGACGCTTTACTAACACTCTCCCCACTTGGAGAGTCAGCGCCTTTAACCTCCTGTTTGGCCCAGTTTGCAATTTCTGCAGAAGATGAACAGGAATAGCGAGAACCAATGAGAGACTAGCTGGAGGTGTCTGGACGGGCAAATTTAACTCTCATTTCCCACCAGGAAGAGGAACTAACCAAAGGCTCAGCGTGCCGTGCCGGAACCAGATTAGGGCCTGAAGCCATCCTGCGGTGTTGTGACCAGCTCAAAAGAAAGCGAGTTGAAGAAAGGAGCTCAGGGGCACTGTAATTCACAAACCTGCAGAGTTATAAATGACCGCTATCGTCCAAAAATATACTGAAGTAAGGCTGCCAAGAGGACTTGAAAGCGGGGCAGAATTGCAGGAAACCGATTTCAGGAGGTAGACTGGAATTGCATTGAAAGCATAGGAAAAGAGGCAGAACGTCCACAATGATGCACTTGGCCAAAAAGGGCGTATGCGTTTTTTCCTGAATATATTCAGGAAAAAACGCATACGCCCTTTTTGGCCAACCAAGCAAGTTTGCAAAGGAAATCTGCACTACAATGAAGTCTCACTTCCCCCCGGTCAAAAGGGCCATCTGAAAGAAGTGTAAAATCCAGCAAGGCAGGACAGGCCATGGAGAACTGGGAGCCTCGTTATGCTGATGGGCGGGATGTAAATTGCCAACAGACACTCGGGAGAAGTGTATGGTGTTTCCTGAAACATCTAAAAAACAAAGCAACAGAGCCTAGGGCACTTCCACTTATCGTCCTATAGCTTAGGGAAATTAAAATCAAAAAGACACAGCCACCCCAAAGTTTGGAACGGCTCTGTTTACAAGAACCTCGTTTACAGTACAAGTTCAACATCGCAGAAAGTGAAAAATGGATAAAGAAGTTATGGTATTTACTTACAAAGCAATATCACTCAGCAATGAAATCTATGTCATCAGGCCCTTAGCAGCACAATGAGTGGATTTAGGTACGATGATTCTAACTGAAATAAGTCACACAGAAAAAGAAACATCATAAGATATCAGTAATACACGGAATGTAAACTTGGCTACACAGGAACTGAATTACAGAACAGAACAGGGTCTCAAATTTAGAAAACCAACTTATGCTTGCTTAAGGGGAAAGGTGAGTTGGGGTGCTGCATAAAACCAGAGATTGAAATGAGCACAGATAATGTTCCTTAAGCCAAATATGGAATAGACAAGAGCTACTCCTTGCTCAACGAAAAGGACTCAACACCCCATATTAAACGCCTAAGAATGTACCTGACTAGTAAGTATCTTAAAACCTATGGATTGCTATGTCTCCAAAAGAGAATCAAGCATGTGTACAGGGGCATAAACGCAGCAGTGATAGGATTGGAGAGGTTCGGTGAGCAAATGAAGACCCTTTGAAGTCATATTGCATGGTACCCATTCCACGGGTTTCAACTACCCAGTTTTAAGGTATTCTTCCTTCAGCTAAAACATGCATGTGGAACCTAGAGTATGATCAAACCATGTGATCGGGAGACGTGTTCAAATATGTCTCAGTTTTCGTCCCCTGGTACTCAGGTGCAACATTCCAGACGCTTTACTAACACTCTCCCGACTTGGAGAGTCAGTCCCTTTAACCTCCTGTTTGGCCCAGTTTGCAATTTCTGCAGAAGATGAACAGGAATAGTGAGAACCAATGAGAGACTAGCTGGAGGTGTCTGGACGGGCAAATTTAACTCTCATATCCCACCAGGAAGAGGAATTAACCAAAGGCTCAGCGTGCTGTGCCGGAACCAGATTAGGGCCTGAAGCCATCCTGCGGTGTTGCGGCCATCTCACAAGAAAGCGAGTTGAAGAAAGGAGCTCAGGGGCATTGTAATTCACAAACCTGCAGAGTTATAAATGACAGCTATCGTCCAAAAATATACTGAAGTAAGGCTGCCAAGAGGACTTGAAAGTGGGGCAGAATTGCAGGAAACCGATTTCAGGAGGTAGACTGGAATTGCATTGAAAGCATAGGAAAAGAGGCAGAACGTCCACAATGATGCACTTGGCCAAAAAGGGCGTATGCGTTTTTTCCTGAATATATTCAGGAAATAACGCATACGCCCTTTTTGGCCAACCAAGCAAGCTTGCAAAGGAAATCTGCACTACAATGAAGTCTCACTTCCCCCCGGTCAAAAGGGCCATCTGAAAAAAGTGTAAAATCCAGCAAGGCAGGACAGGCCATGGAGAACTGGGAGCCTCGTTATGCTGATGGGCGGGATGTAAATTGCCAACAGACACTCGGGAGAAGTGTATGGTGTTTCCTGAAACATCTAAAAAACAAAGCAACAGAGCCTAGGGCACTTCCACTTATGGTCCTATAGCTTAGGGAAATTAAAATCAAAAAGACACAGCCACCCCAAAGTTTGGGACGCCTCTGTTTACAAGAACTTCGTTTACCGTACAACTTCAATATCACAGAAAGTGAAAAATGGATAAAGAACTTGTGGTACTTACGTACAATGCAGTATCACTCAGCAATGAAATCTATGTCATCAGGCCCGTAGCAGCATAATGAGTGGATTCAGGTACGATGATTCTAACTGAAATAAGTCACACAGAAAAAGAAACATCATAAGATATCACTAATACACGGAATGTAAACTTGGCTACACAGGAACTGAATTCCAAAACAGAACAGGGTCTCAAATTTAGAAAACCAACTTATGCTTGCTTAAGGGGAAAGGTGAGTTGGGGTGCTGCATAAAACCAGAGATTGAAATGAGCACAGATAACGTTCTATAAGGCAAATATGGAATAGACAAGAGCTACTCCTTGCTCAACGAAATGGACTCAACACCCCATATTCAACGCCTAGGAATATACCTGCCTAGTAAGAATTATAAAAGCAATGGATTTATATATCTCTGTAAGAGAATCAAGAGTGTGTACAGTGGCATTAAAGCAGTGAAAATCAGCTAAATCCCATATTAAAAATAAATTTCTTAAACAAAACACAATGACAGTGAAATAGAGAGCAATACTTAAGTAATTCATTGAAGGCTTCTGATGCAACCTGCATTTACCATATCTACACCCAGAGCTGGGTGACACATAAGGCTGGACACTTGGGGCTCATAAGATTGGTGAGGTTCGGTGAGCAAATGCAGACCCTTTGAAGTCATATTGCATGGTACCCATTCCATGGGTCTCAACTCTCCAGGTTTAAGTATTCTTCTTCAGCTAAAACATGCATGTGGAACCCAGAGTATGATCCACCGTGTATCGAGAAACGTGTTCAAATGTGTCTCACTTTCCGTTCCCTGGTACTCGGGTGCAACATTCCAGACGATTTACTAACACTCTCCCGACTTGGAGAGTCAGTCCCTTTAACCTCCTGTTTGGCCCAGTTTGCAATTTCTGCGGAAGATGAACAGGAATAGGGAGAACCAATGAGAGACTAGCTGGAGGTGTCTGGACGGGCAAATTTAACTCTCATTTCCCCAAAGGGAGAGGAATAAACCAAAGGCTCAGCATGCCGTGCCGGAACCAGATTAGGGCCTGAAGCAATCCTGCGGTGTTGTGGCCAGCTCAAAAGAAAGCGAGTTGAAGAAAGGAGCTCAGGGGCATTGTAATTCACAAACCTGCAGATTTATAAATGACAGCTATTGTCCGAAAATATACTGAAGTAGGGCTGCCAAGAGGACTTGAATGCGGGGCAGAATTGCAGGAAACCGATTTCAGGAGGAATCGGAATTGGATTGCATTTAAAACACAGGAAAAGAGGAAGAACGTCGACAATGATGCACTTGGCCAAAAAGGGCGTATGTGTTTTTTCCTGAATATATTCAGGAAAAAACTCATACGCCCTTTTTGGCCAACCAAGCAAGCTTGCAAAGGAAATCTGCACTACAATGAAGTCTCACTTCCCCTCGGTCTAAAGGGCCATCTGAAAAAAGTGTAAAATCCAGAAAGGCAGAACAGGCCATGGAGAACTGGGAGCCTTGTTATGCTGATGGGCGGGATGTAAATTACCAACAGCCGCTCTGTAGAAGTGTATGGTGTTTCCTGAAACATCTAAAAAACAAAGCAACAGAGCCTAGGGCACTTCCACTTATGGTCCTATAGTTTAGGGAAATTAAAATCAAAAAGACACAGCCACCCCAAAATTTGGGATGACTCTTTTTACAGGAATCTCTTCTGTGGCACAAGTTAAATATCCCAGAGAGCAAATAATGGATAAAGAAGTTGCGGTACTTATGTACAACAGAATACCATCAGCAATGAAATCTATGTCACCAGGCCCGTACCAGCATAATGAGTGGATTGAGGCACGATGATTCTAAGTGAAAGAAGTCACACAGAAAAAGAAACATCATAAGGTATCACTAATACACGGAATGTGAACTTGGCTACACATGAACTGAATTACAAAACAGAACAGGGTCTCAAATTTAGAAAACCAACTTATGCTTGCTTAAGGGGGAAGGTGAGTTGGGGTGCTGCATAAAAGCAGAGTTTGAAATTAGCACAGATACCGTTCCATAAGCCAAATATGTAATAGACAAGACCTACCCCTTGCTCAACGAAATGGATTCAACAATGAGGTATCACCTCACACCTGGTAGAATAGGCATCATAGAAAATCTACAAACAAAAAATGCTGGAAAGGGTGTGGAGAAAAGGAACCCTCTTCCACTATTGTTGGGAATATAAATTGATACAGTCATTATGGAGAACAATATGGAATTTCTTAAGAAACTAACAATAGAATTACCATATGATACAGCAATCCCAGTACTGGACATATACCCAGACAAAACCATAAATCAAAAAGAGTCATTCACCGCAATGTTCATTGCATCACTATTTACAATATCGAGGTAATGGAAGCAACCTAAATGCCCACAGACAGACGAATGCATAAAGCTGTGGTACATATATAAAATGGAATATTACTAAGCCATGAAAAGGAATGAAATTGGGTCATTTGTAGAGATGTCGATGGATCTAGAGACTGTCATACAGAGTGAAGTAAGTCAGAAAGAGAAAAACAAATCTTGTATATTCATGCATATATGTGGAACCTAGAAAAACTGTGCAGATTAACCATTTTGCAAGGCATAAATAGAGCAAACGTATGGACAACAAGGGGGGAAAGCTGTTGGGGGGGTGGTGGTGGGAGGAGTTGAGAGACTGGGATTGGCATGTATACATTTATATGTATAAAATAGATAACCAATAAGAACCTGCTGTATAAAAATATAAAATAAAATTCAAAATTAAAAAGAAATAAAATTTAAAAAATAAAACAGAAAAAACAATTATTCCCTGCACATACATGTATTTATATGAATAAATTATTTCCATGCTTATATCTGTAAATACAAAAAAGAGGAATAAAATCTACCTTGAACCAAAAACGAAAAAGAGAAAAAAACACAGAACCCACCAGTTACACAGAGGAAAACCGTATCAGGGCACTTGCTCCAGTTGTAAACAATTCTGAAGTTGGTCAGTGGTGGGGAATCGTCTCCCATTCAGCCAGCAGCCCCCACGCAACAAGCGTCCTCATTGCAAAGCTGGGGCACCGTGCCGAGGCATCTGTGAGTAAACGTGAGCTGAGCCCCAGGCCAGTTGCTGCTGAACTATTCCCACCCGTCCCAGGTAAAACACCTGAATATATACAAGGACTTGAAAGCCTAGAGGAAGGGCCATAGAGCCACACGAGTGACAGCATGCCGGCCGACTTGGTGCCTGCAGGCCAGCCAGGATGGTCCTGGCCCTGGGTGCTCTTCTGGAAGATTTCCATTTCCCTGCCTGAGGTACCCATCCTGTCCCTGTCCCCACTGCTTTTTTCCTTCCTCACCTCTGCCCAGGGAGAAATTCCAGCAGCAGGTATGGGTGACACATCCTCTTCTTTAGCAGGTGGCAGCCTGGCAACTGCTGCAGAAAGCCCAGCAGAGCCCCACTCACACTGGGCCACCCACAAAGCCGTGGCCTCTCACTCCCTCCCACCAGCCCAGCCCCGAGACTGCTGACAGGGCAGAGAAAATGGTGTCAGGCATGGCTGCAGGGGCTCTTGCTGCCTGGAGTGGTATTTATATTGATCTCAACCCAGGCACACCTGGGGAGGGCTGGCCGGCACGGTAAGGCTGCCCAGGTCAGCCAATCATCACCCCTCAGGGGCTCAAAGTTGCAGAAAATGGAACTTGCTGAACCGGCCAGGTCCAAGGAACAGGTGTGGGCTCCTGAGAGTCAGGATAGACAAGGGGCTGCAGCTTTGGCTTGTTTTCTAATCATTTTATCTGGCCCATGAGTGGGAGACAACTTCAAGAAAACCCTCTCCTAATGAGAGGAACCCAGGAGTCAGGGAGAGGAGGGGTGGGTGGTGGTTGGAGACAGAGGCCTGGTGCCCCGGGTGCAGTGGAAGTCTCTGGAAGACCAGGTGGAGGGAGGCCTCACGGAGTGATGCCCAGGGTCACAGACCTGTCGCAGCTGCTGTTTGTTAGTTCAAGTCCTGCTCTGAGGTGCTCTGTGTCAGCTCTGAGCGACAGGTGAGCTGGGGGTGCTCTGCAATGAGGGCTATGTGCACGGTTCCTGTGTGCCCAGCCCTGCCACGGTACCTGCAAGGGTAGCTCTGTATCCTGGGAGGGGCCTGACCACGAGAGCCCCGTGGGCTGGGGTGGGGGTGGGGTACCTGCCCAGGTGAGCTCCATATTCTGGGATTGGTCTGACCACGAGAGCCCCATGGGCTGCTGGGGACCTGGTAAAGGATGTCAGGACAGTCAGTGAAGCCACCGAGGATATACCTCCAGTTGCTCCTAATTCCTACACCCTGCTGGTCATTCTACCAACCACCAGGACATGGTATTCTGTATTAGTCTTCAATGATGCCTTCTTTTGTATTCCATTAGTCCCAGAGTCACAAGAAATTTTGCCTTGTGAGTGGCAGGACTCAACATACAACTAAAACAATACTTCCGGGCCGTCTGGACCCAAGGGTGCAAAAATTCCCACACCATCTTTGGGGAAAGCTTAGCTAAAGACCTAAAAGTTCTACCTCTGGAAAAGGAAACCCTCCTTCAATATGCAGACGACATTCTGATCGCCAACCCTACTAAGGAGGCCTCTGAACTACCAAGCCAATAAAGGATAGAAGTTGTCCAAGAAAAAGCTCAAATATCACAGACTGCGGTGACCTGCCTGGGCTTCATTCTCACAGAAGGTCAGAGAAGCCCATCCCAGGAAAGGGAAGAAACCATTTTCAGCCTTACCCCTTTCTAAAACTAGAAGACAGCTTAGGGGTTCCTGGGGAGGCCAGGGTTTGCTGCTTCTGGATCCCTAACTACAGTCTACTAGCTGGGCCTCTATATGAAACACTGAAAGGAAAAGATGATGATCCTTTTGAATAGAATCCAGAAGTGGCCTTTCAAGAATGGAAAGAGCAGTCAATTCAGACCCTTGCCCTGGAACTCCCTAATTTAGCTAAACCCTTTGACCTTTACATTCCCGGTGAAAGGTGAATCGCCATTGGAGAATTAGTGCAAAAACTGGGACCACTTGAAATGGAACAATGCAAGAATGCCATCCAGGTAGGATAAACTACGGTCACTAAGGGGCTTGGCCCACTGCCACATCTGGCCAAGATACTGGCGGTATCTAAAAACCTGGAAATCAGCAGCCCAAAAGGCCACCTCCCTCCTAAGGGAAAAGGACCCCACGTGGTGATCCTAACCACCAACCATGCCCTGAAGTTGCAGGGTTCGCTCCGTGGGCACACTGACCTCGAGTGAGGAGGCCCTCCAACTCCAACATCCAGAGAGATAACCGGGGGCAACAGGGCACCATGACGACTCGTGTGAACATCACTTGACCTGGAGTTTCTCTCATAAAACAACAAGAGTGTGTCCCAAAAGAGTAGACTACTGCTTGCAGGACTTACTGCACCCAGCGGGGAGCTAATAATCTTGGCAGGGGAACATTATACCACACTGTCACCATAGAAAAGCCTACAGACACCGTGATGATGGTGGCCAATAAGACCGGCTGAACTCCTGTTTACTTCAAAAGGCTGTTGACTCAGTAGCCATCATGGTCCTTATCACCACTGACCCTGGACTGTCTGGGAGTTGAGCGGGCAGGGCTCTGACACCTGGTGCTGTTTGTACGTTAATTCAGGGGCCTAATTGAAGAAAGCGCAGACTACTGGTCAGAGCATCTAGGCTGGCAGAAACGGTCAGCCTAAGGTGGCCGAACAAATGTGGGGCGGGGTGAAACCAGCCCCCACAGCGTCTCTGCACATCTCTTTCCTGGACCCTTAAAGGTCATTAGAATCTATAACACTTCCAATGCTGGTGCTCAGGTGGACGAGCAGGGAGGCAGGGGTCCTGGGGACAATCAACGTCACCGGGAGGCTGCTGGGGAGAAGCTCTGACCCTCGCCCCAGGGTATGAGGGCTCCCAACTCAGCACTCAGCAGTTACAGAAGAAAGGTCTGCACCCTCAGCACTCCAAGAATGAGGAACGGGACAAAAGGCAGAGGAGGGGTTTGTCCCCAGCAAAGCCCATTAAAAATCCCTGGGAGATAAAAATAGAATCTGGGCAATAAAGTCAAGTCTAGCCTTTTTTATCCTTTGTGCTTTGTCTAATTTCACGTGCTCCTAGGGTCCCGCATGCAGAGGTTCCACACCCGGCACTTCAGACCAGATTTCCTAGTGCAGAATGGCTGGGTCGACACCTCAGCTCCTGGGGCCCAGTGCAGACTCCACGATATAGAGCCTGAGCTACAGCCAACCCGGCCCTCGAGAGCTCTGCCGCCTCCCTCCCTCCCACTGACTCTGACAGGATCTCTACACAGCAGCCCAGCCCACAGCCCACGGGGTAGTGCATGCTCTCACCTCTCCATTCTCTGATCAAAATATAAAGTTTCCTTTGCTTGTGAACCAAACTCAGTCTCGATCTGTTGGCCCCAATGACACTGGGCAGGGGGACACTTGTTGGGGTCCACTCTGGAGGATCAGTAACAGAAATTGAGACTATTGTAACCTCAATGAACAGATGTGTGAGCCAAACTGTAGTTAACATAGAACAGTGTATAAGGCTCGGGTAAAATAAGATGTTTCTAACACTTCCATTTGATATTTCCATCACTTTTTATAAGCAAGTTCAGTGAAAAGGTTTGTCTTATTTGTCAGGTCAATATTAGAGAAACGAAGTGATTTCTTTCCAAGGATGTACATCTAATAATCTTGGTTAAACCTTCAATCTTGTTTTAAATGCTTTTCCATTGAAAATGATACCTCTCTTTCAGCTCCCCCATTTCTGAGAAGTATAAAATCTTATAATTTATTATTACCAAAGGGGAAAGGTGGGAGGAGGGATAAATTAACAGTTTGGAATTAACACATACACACTGCTATGTATAAAATAGATCATCAACAAGGAACTACTGTATAGCACAGGGAACTACACTCAACATTTTGCAATAACCTATAAGGGGAAATAATCTGAAAAAGAATAGATATTTTTATTGACATCATCTATCAATGATAGTTAAAGTGTAGCCTAAGGGAAGCTGGTGGTGAGTGCTTCTGACCCTGAAGACTTCAATCATCTAAAGTTTGGACTCTGCCTACTTCCCAAGGCCCTTAATGAACATATGTGTAGCCGTAGCTTAAAAACTTCCCCAGTTTGGGTTTCGGGGAGACACTGATTTTGAAAAAGCCCTGGTGTTCTCCTTACATGAATGGGACTCTTCCTACTGCTAAAACATGTCTGTCACACCCAGAGGATGGTATACCGTCTGATCGGGAAGAGTTTGGAAAAGGCATCTCATCTCCTCATCTCCTGGTGCTCGGGTTCACCCCTCCAGCGTCTTTACTAACAGTCTCCCCACTTGGAGATGTCAGCACTGTCAACATCCTGTTGCGTACAGTTTGGAATTTGTCCAGAGGATGAAGCGGAAGGATGAGGAACAATGAGAGACAAGTCCTAGGTGTTCAGACAGGCACATGTCACTCTAATTTCCAATCAGGAAGACGAATTGACCAAAGGCTAGGGTTGCCCATGGAAACAGTATAGGGCTTGAGGAAATCCCGCTGCTTTGTGGCCAGTTCCCATAAACACAAGTTGAACAATGGAACTCAGGGGCAGTAAAATTCACAAAACTGCAGAGTTGAAAATATCCATCACTGAAAAATGTCTTGAGGAAAGTCAGAGAAAAGGACTTGTAAGCAAGGGAGAATGGCAGGAAAGGGATTTGAGGAGGTAGAAAGGACTCGCCATTAAGCACAAGAAAAGGAGCTGAACATTGCCAACATTGCAGTTGGCCAAAAAGGGTGCATGCGTTTTTTTCTGTATATATTCAAGAAAAGGGCATACACTTTTTTAGCCAACCAAACAGGTGGGCACTGGAAGTCAATACTACAAAAGATATCACTTCGCATCAGTCAGAAGAGCCATCCTCATAAAGCGTAAACAACAGAAATGCAGGACAGGGCAACGAGAAGAGGGAGCCCTGTGAGACTTATAGTGGAAATGTATATTGCCAACGGCCATTCTGGAAAAGTGTATTGTGTTTACTAAAGCATCTAAAAAATGAGCTACAGAGCATAGGGCACTTGCACTCATGGGCGTATATCTTGGGAAAAACAAAAATCGAGAGGACACAGGCACCCCAATGTTTACCCCCTCTCTGTTTAAAAGATCCTCGACTAGGATATAACTTAAATGTCTCTGGAGGGAAAAAATGGATAGAGATGTGGTACTTAGGTAGAGTGGAATATTATTCAGCCTGGAAATCAATGAAATATGGCCAGTTGTAACAACTCCGGAGGAGTTACGTATGATCATTCTAAGTGACAGAATTCAAAAAGAAAAAGACACATATCATAAGATATCACTTAAAGGTGGAATCCAAAATGGCTACACATGAAATAAATTACAAAACAAAAACATAGTCAAATATGTAGAAAACACGCATAAGGCTGCTAAACGGGAAAGGTGGGGAGGGGTGAGGCATCATCCAGGAGGTTGAAATTAGCAAAGATACCATTCCAAATACCAAACTGATAATCAACAAGGCCTACACGGTAGCTAAAAGAACTGCACTCAGCACACTCAAGTCACCGGAAAAGAATATATACGACTGGTAAGAATCTGAAAAAGAATTTATTGATGACTCTCTGTACGTGAATCAAGTGGATGTACAGCAGCAAGAAACAGAGCTTTGAAAACCAGCTGTAACCAATATAGTAATAAATTGAAAAAAATAAACGACAGAGAGACAGAGAAAACCTCTTACAACTTTTCCTCAGGGACGGTGATGCAACATGGATTGAACACATCTAGACCCACAGCAGGATGAGACATAAGGCTGGAAACTGTTTGCGCTAAGAGAAATGTGAGGTTGGGTGAGGAAATGTACACCCTTTAAAGTAATACTACCTGGTACCCATTCAATGGGTCCCAAATCTGCAGGTTCAAGGGATCTTCCTACAGCTAAAACATGCATGGAAAACCCAGAGGACTGTACACCATGTGATCGGGAGATGTGTCTAAAATGCACCTCATTTATCCTCTCCTGGTGCTCCTGTTCACCATTCCAGCCACGTTACTTAGAATCTCCCCACTTGGAGAATCAGCACAGTTAAACTTTTGTTTCACACATTTTGCAAATTGTGAGGAGGATGAACGGGAAGAGGGGGAACCAATGAGAGAATAGTTGTAGGGGTTTGGACGGGCACATATCACTCTAATTTCCCATTAAGAATAAGAATTAAAGAAAGGCTCAGCCTGCCTCGCCGGAGCCAAAATAGGGCCTGAAGCAATCCTGTGGGTTTGTGGCCAGCTCACAAAAGAGCAACTTAAAAAATGGAGCTCAGGGTCACTGCAATTCACAAACCTGCAGAGTTATAAATGAAAACTAACGTCCAAAAATATGTTGAGGTAAGGCAAAGAAGAGGATCTGAATGCAAGACAGAATTGCAAGAAACAGATTTCAAGAGATAGATTGGACTCATCTTTAATGCACTTGAAAAGCGGCAGAATTTCGACAATGATGCAGTTGGCCCAAAAGGGCGTATGCGTTTTTTCCTGATTATATCCAGGAAAAAACGCATACGCACTTTATGGGCAACGAAGCAAGCAAGCAATGCAAATGTGCACAACAAAGAAGTCTCACTTCCCACCGGTCAAAAGGGCCATCCTAAAAAATTGTAAAAACCAGAAATGCAGGACAGGCCATGGAGAACAGGGAGCCTTTATACGCTGATGGGCAGTGTGTGAACTGCCGAGAGCCACTCTGGAGAAGTGTATGGTGGTTCCTAAATCATCTAAAAAACAGAGCTACAGAGCATAGGACACTTCCAATCATGGGAGTATATCTAGGGAAGTCTAAAAATCAACAAGACACAAGCACACCACAGTTTAGGGCTACTCTGTTTACAAGAACCTCAACTTCAGTACACCTTAAATATCCCAGGAAAGAGAACAATGGATAAAGAAGATGTGGTACTTATGTACAATGGAATATCTCTTCACCATGAAATCAATGTAATAAGGCTAGTAGAAGGATAAAGAGTGGATTTAGGTCCGATAATACTACTTGAAATAAGTCAAACAGAAAAAGAAACATATCATAAGATATCACTTATAGAGGGAGGGTAAATATGGCTGCACAAGAAATGAATTACAGAACAGAACAGTGTCTCACATTTAGAAAACACACTTATGTCAGCTTAAGGGGAAAGGAGAGGTGGGGTGATGCATAAAACCAGAGTTTGAAATTAGCACAGATACCGTTCAATAAACCAAATAGGTATTAGACAAGATCTACACCTTGCTCAATGAACTGGCCTCAACACACCCTATACACCGCAGAGAAATATATCTGAGTAATAAGAATCTTAAAACCCATGTATTGATATATCTCCATAAGGGAATCAAGTGTGTGCAGAGCGGCACAAACACAGCAGTGAAAATGAGCTAAACCCCATTATAGAAATAAATTTTAAAAAGAAAACGCTGAAACAATGAAAGAGAAAAATTCTTACAAAATTCGCTCAGGGGCTGTGATGTAACCTGGATTGACCACATATAAACCCACAGCTGGATAAGACATAAGGCTGGACACTTGGGGCTGAGAGGATTGGTGAGCTTTGGTGAGCAACTGCCGAAAGTTTAATGCAATACTTCATGCTACTCAGTCCAAGGGTCCCAACACTCCAGGTTGAAGGGAATCTTCCTACAGCTAAACCATGCTTGGGAAACCCAGCGACTGGTATACCATATGATCGGGAAAGGTTTCTAAAACGCACCTCATTTTTCCTCTCCTGGGGCTCCGGATCGACATTCCAGCCACTTTACTAACAACATCCCCACATGGAGTCAATGCCTTTAAGTTCTGGTATCGCACAGTCTGCAGTTAGTGCAGAGGATGAATGGGAATAGGGGGAACCAGTGAGAAACTAGCTGTAGCGGTTTCAATGGGCACATGTCACTCTAATGTCACATCAGTAAGAAGAATTAACCAAAGGCACAGCAAGGTGCCCCAGAAGAAAAATAGGGCTTCAAGGAATCCTGTGGTTATGGGGCAAGACCACAAAAATAAGAGCTGAAAAATGGAGCTAAGGGCCACTGCAATTCAAAAACCTGCAGAGTTATAAAGGCTAACTATATTCAAAAAATATATTGAGGTAAGGCTATGAAGAGGCAATGAAAGCAAGGCAGAATTGCAGGAAACCAATTTCAGGAGGTAGACTGGAATTGCATTGAAAACATATGAAGAGAGTCAGAACCTCGACAATGATGCACTTGGCCAAAAAGGGCGTATGCGTTTTTTCCTGAATATATTCAGGAAAAAACGCACACGCCCTTTTTGGCCAACCAAGCAAGCTTGCAAAGGAAATCTGCACTACAATGAAGTCTCACTTCCCCCCGGTCAAAAGGGTCATCTGAAAAAAGTGTAAAATCCAGAAAGGCAGAACAGGCCATGGAGAACTGGGAGCCTTGTTATGCTGATGGGCGGGATGTAAATTACCAACAGCCACTCTGTAGAAGTGTATGGTGTTTCCTGAAACATCCAGAAAACAAAGCAACAGAGCCTAGGGCACTTCCACTTATGGTCCTATAGCTTAGGGAAATTAAAATCAAAAAGACACAGCCACCCCGAAGTTTGGAACGGCTCTGTTTACAAGAACCTCGTTTACAGTACAAGTTCAACATCACAGAAAGTGAAAAATGGATAAAGAAGTTGTTTTATTTACTTACAAAGCAATATCACTCAGCAATGAAATCTATGTCATCAGGCCTTTAGCAGCACAATGAGTGGATTCAGTTATGATGATTCTAACTGAAATAAGTCACACAGAAAAAGAAACATCATAAGATATCAGTAATACACGGAATGTAAACTTGGCTACACAGGAACTGAATTACAGAACAGAACAGGGTCTCAAATTTAGAAAACCAACTTATGCTTGCTTAAGGGTAAAGGTGAGTAGGGGTGCTGCATAAAACCAGAGATTGAAATGAGCACAGATAAAGTTCCTTAAGCCAAATATGGAATAGACAAGAGCTACTCCTTGCTCAATGAAATGGACTCAACACCCCATATTAAACGCCTAAGAATGTACCTGACTAGTAAGTATCTTAAAACCTATGGATTGCTATGTCTCCAAAAGAGAATCAAGCGTGTGTACAGGGGCATAAACGCAGCAGTGATAGGATTGGAGAGGTTCGGTGAGCAAATGAAGACCCTTTGAAGTCATATTGCATGGTACCCATTCCACGGGTTTCAACTACCCAGTTTTAAGGTATTCTTCCTTCAGCTAAAACATGCATGTGGAACCTAGAGTATGATCAACCATGTGATCGGGAGACGTGTTCAAATATGTCTCAGTTTTCGTACCCTGGTACTCGGGTGCAACTTTCCAGAGGCTTTACTAACACTCTCCCGACTTGGATAGTCAGTCCCTTAACCTCCTGTTTGGCCCAGTTTGCAATTTCTGCGGAAGATGAACAGGAATAGCGAGAACAAATGAGAGACTAGCTGGAGGTGTCTGGACGGGCAAATTTAACTCTCATTTCCCACCAGGAAGAGGAATTAACCAAAGGCTCAACGTGCCGTGCCGGAACCAGATTAGGGCCTGAAGCCATCCTGCGGTGTTGCGGCCAGGTCACAAGAAAGCGAGTTGAAGAAAGGAGCTCAGGGGCACTGTAATTCACAAACCTGCAGAGTTATAAATGACAGCTATCGTCCAAAAATATACTGAAGTAAGGCTGCCAAGAGGACTTGAAAGCGGGGCAGAATTGCAGGAAACCGATTTCAGGAGGTAGACTGGAATTGCATTGAAAGCATAGGAAAAGAGGCAGAACGTCCACAATGATGCACTTGGCCAAAAAGGGCGTATGCGTTTTTTCCTGAATATATTCAGGAAAAAACGCATACGCCCTTTTTGGCCAACCAAGCAAGCTTGCAAAGGAAATCTGCACTACAATGAAGTCTCACTTCCCCCCGGTCAAAAGGGTCATCTGAAAAAAGTGTAAAATCCAGAAAGGCAGGACAGGCCATGGAGAACTGGGAGCCTTGTTATGCTGATGGGCGGGATGTAAATTGCCAACAGACACTCGGGAGAAGTGTATGGTGTTTCCTGAAACATCCAGAAAACAAAGCAACAGAGCCTAGGGCACTTCCACTTATGGTCCTATAGCTTAGGGAAATTAAAATCAAAAAGACACAGCCACCCCAAAGTTTGGGACGCCTCTGTTTACAAGAACCTCGTTTACCGTACAACTTCAATATCACAGAAAGTGAAAAATGGATAAAGAACTTGTGGTACTTACGTACAATGCAGTATCACTCAGCAATGAAATCTATGTCATCAGGCCCGTAGCAGAATAATGAGTGGATTCAGGTACGATGATTCTAACTGAAATAAGTCACACAGAAAAAGAAACATCATAAGATATCACTAATACACGGAATGTAAACTGGACTACACAGGAACTGAATTACAGAACAGAACAGGGTCTCAAATTTAGAAAACCATCTTATGCTTGCTTAAGGGGAAAGGTGAGTTGGGGTGCTGCATAAAACCAGAGATTGAAATGAGCACAGATAAAGTTCCTTAAGCCAAATATGGAATAGACAAGAGCTACTCCTTGCTCAACGAAATGGACTCAACACCCCATATTAAACGCCTAAGAATGTACCTGACTAGTAAGTATCTTAAAACCTATGGATTGCTATGTCTCCAAAAGAGAATCAAGCGTGTGTACAGGGGCATAAACGCAGCAGTGATAGGATTGGAGAGGTTCGGTGAGCAAATGAAGACCCTTTGAAGTCATATTGCATGGTACCCATTCCACGGGTTTCAACTACCCAGTTTTAAGGTATTCTTCCTTCAGCTAAAACATGCATGTGGAACCTAGAGTATGATCAACCATGTGATCGGGAGACGTGTTCAAATATGTCTCAGTTTTCGTACCCTGGTACTCGGGTGCAACATTCCAGAGGCTTTACTAACACTCTCCCGACTTGGATAGTCAGTCCCTTAACCTCCTGTTTGGCCCAGTTTGCAATTTCTGCGGAAGATGAACAGGAATAGCGAGAACAAATGAGAGACTAGCTGGAGGTGTCTGGACGGGCAAATTTAACTCTCATTTCCCACCAGGAAGAGGAATTAACCAAAGGCTCAACGTGCCGTGCCGGAACCAGATTAGGGCCTGAAGCCATCCTGCGGTGTTGCGGCCAGGTCACAAGAAAGCGAGTTGAAGAAAGGAGCTCAGGGGCACTGTAATTCACAAACCTGCAGAGTTATAAATGACAGCTATCGTCCAAAAATATACTGAAGTAAGGCTGCCAAGAGGACTTGAAAGCAGGGCAGAATTGCAGGAAACCGATTTCAGGAGGTAGACTGGAATTGCATTGAAAGCATAGGAAAAGAGGCAGAACGTCCACAATGATGCACTTGGCCAAAAAGGGCGTATGCGTTTTTTCCTGAATATATTCAGGAAAAAACGCATACGCCCTTTTTGGCCAACCAAGGAAGCTTGCAAAGGAAATCTGCACTACAATGAAGTCTCACTTCCCCCCGGTCAAAAGGGCCATCTGAAAAAAGTGTAAAATCCAGAAAGGCAGGACAGGCCATGGAGAACTGGGAGCCTTGTTATGCTGATGGGCGGGATGTAAATTGCCAACAGCCACTCGGGAGAAGTGTATGGTGTTTCCTGAAACATCCAGAAAACAAAGCAACAGAGCCTAGGGCACTTCCACTTATGGTCCTATAGCTTAGGGAAATTAAAATCAAAAAGACACAGCCACCCCAAAGTTTGGGACGCCTCTGTTTACAAGAACCTCGTTTACCGTACAAGTTCAATATCACAGAAAGTGAAAAATGGATAAAGAACTTGTGGTACTTATGTACAATGCAGTATCACTCAGCAATGAAATCTATGTCATCAGGCCCGTAGCAGAATAATGAGTGGATTCAGGTACGATGATTCTAACTGAAATAAGTCACACAGAAAAAGAAACATCATAAGATATCACTAATACACGGAATGTAAACTGGACTACACAGGAACTGAATTACAGAACAGAACAGGGTCTCAAATTTAGAAAATCAACTTATGCTTGCTTAAGGGGAAAGGTGAGTTGGGGTGCTGCATAAAACCAGAAATGGAAATGAGCACAGATAAAGTTCCTTAAGCCAAATATGGAATAGACAAGAGCTACTCCTTGCTCAACGAAATGGACTCAACACCCCATATTAAACGCCTAAGAATGTACCTGACTAGTAAGTATCTTAAAACCTATGGATTGCTATGTGTCCAAAAGAGAATCAAGCGTGTGTACAGGGGCATAAACGCAGCAGTGATAGGATTGGAGAGGTTCGGTGAGCAAATGAAGACCCTTTGAAGTCATATTGCATGGTACCCATTCCACGGGTTTCAACTACCCAGTTTTAAGGTATTCTTCCTTCAGCTAAAACATGCATGTGGAACCTAGAGTATGATCAACCATGTGATCGGGAGACGTGTTCAAATATGTCTCAGTTTTCGTACCCTGGTACTCGGGTGCAACATTCCAGACGCTTTACTAACACTCTCCCGACTTGGAGAGTCAGTCCCTTAACCTCCTGTTTGGCCCAGTTTGCAATTTCTGCGGAAGATGAACAGGAATAGCGAGAACAAATGAGAGACTAGCTGGAGGTGTCTGGACGGGCAAATTTAACTCTCATTTCCCACCAGGAAGAGGAATTAACCAAAGGCTCAACGTGCCGTGCCGGAACCAGATTAGGGCCTGAAGCCATCCTGCGGTGTTGCGGCCAGGTCACAAGAAAGCGAGTTGAAGAAAGGAGCTCAGGGGCACTGTAATTCACAAACCTGCAGAGTTATAAATGACAGCTATCGTCCAAAAATATACTGAAGTAAGGCTGCCAAGAGGACTTGAAAGCGGGGCAGAATTGCAGGAAACCGATTTCAGGAGGTAGACTGGAATTGCATTGAAAGCATAGGAAAAGAGGCAGAACGTCCACAATGATGCACTTGGCCAAAAAGGGCGTATGCGTTTTTTCCTGAATATATTCAGGAAAAAACGCATACGCCCTTTTTGGCCAACCAAGCAAGCTTGCAAAGGAAATCTGCACTACAATGAAGTCTCACTTCCCCCCGGTCAAAAGGGCCATCTGAAAAAAGTGTAAAATCCAGAAAGGCAGGACAGGCCATGGAGAACTGGGAGCCTTGTTATGCTGATGGGCGGGATGTAAATTGCCAACAGACACTCGGGAGAAGTGTATGGTGTTTCCTGAAACATCTACAAAACAAAGCAACAGAGCCTAGGGCACTTCCACTTATGGTCCTATAGCTTAGGGAAATTAAAATCAAAAAGACACAGCCACCCCAAAGTTTGGGACGCCTCTGTTTACAAGAACCTCCTTTACCATACAAGTTCAATATCACAGAAAGTGAAAAATGGATAAAGAACTTGTGGTACTTATGTACAATGCAGTATCACTCAGCAATGAAATCTATGTCATCAGGCCCATAGCAGCATAATGAGTGGATTCAGGTACGATGATTCTAACTGAAATAAGTCACGCAGAAAAAGAAACATCATAAGATATCAGTAATACACGGAATGTAAACTTGGCTACACAGGAACTGAATTACAGAACAGAACAGGGTCTCAAATTTAGAAAACCATCTTATGCTTGCTTATGGGGAAAGGTGAGTTGGGGTGCTGCATAAAACCAGAGATTGAAATGAGCACACATAAAGTTCCTTAAGCCAAATATGGAATAGACAAGAGCTACTTCTTGCTCAACGAAATGGACTCAACACCCCATATGAAACGCCTAAGAATGTACCTGACTAGTAAGTATCTTAAAACCTATGGATTGCTATGTCTCCAAAAGAGAATCAAGCGTGTGTACAGGGGCATAAACGCAGCAGTGATAGGATTGGTGAGGATCGATGAGCAAATGAAGACCCTTTGAAGTCATATTGCATGGTACCCATTCCACGGGTTTCAACTACCCAGGTTTAAGTTATTCTTCATTCAGCTAAAACATGCATGTGGAACCTAGAGTATGATCAACCATGTGATCGGGAGACGTGTTCAAATATGTCTCAGTTTTCGTCCCCTGGTACTCGGGTGCAACATTCCAGATGCTTTACTAACAGTCTCCCGAATTGGAGAGTCAGTCCGTTTAACCTCCTGTTTGGCCCAGTTTGCAATTTCTGCGGAAGATGAACAGGAATAGGGAGAACCAATGAGAGACTAGCTGGAGGTGTCTGGACGGGCAAATTTAACTCTCATTTCCCAGCAGGAAGAGGAATTAACCAAAGGCTCAGCGTGCCGTGCCGGAACCAGATTAGGGCCTGAAGCCATCCTGCGGTGTTGCGGCCATCTCACAAGAAAGCGAGTTGAAGAAAGGAGCTCAGGGGCACTGTAATTCACAAATCTGCAGAGTTATAAATGACAGCTATCATCCAAAAATATACTGAAGTAAGGCTGCCAAGAGGACTTGAAAGCGGGGCAGAATTGCAGGAAACCGATTTCAGGAGGTAGACTGGAATTGCATTGAAAGCATAGGAAAAGAGGCAGAACGTCCACAATGATGCACTTGGCCAAAAAGGGCGTATGCGTTTTTTCCTGAATATATTCAGGAAAAAACGCATACGCCCTTTTTTGCCAACCAAGCAAGCTTGCAAAGGAAATCTGCACTACAATGAAGTCTCACTTCCCCCCGGTCAAAAGGGCCATCTGAAAAAAGTGTAAAATCCAGAAAGGCAGGACAGGCCATGGAGAACTGGGAGCCTCGTTATGCTGATGGGCGGGATGTAAATTGCCAACAGACACTCGGGAGAAGTGTATGGTGTTTCCTGAAACATCTAAAAAACAAAGCAACAGAGCCTAGGGCACTTCCACTTATGGTCCTATAGCTTAGGGAAATTAAAATCAAAAAGACACAGCCACCCCAAAGTTTGGGACGCCTCTGTTTACAAGAACCTCGTTTACCATACATGTTCAATATCACAGAAAGTGAAAAATGGATAAAGAACTTGTGGTACTTATTTACAATGCAGTATCACTCAGCAATGAAATCTATGTCATCAGGCCCGTAACAGCATAATGAGTGGATTCAGGTACGATGATTCTAACTGAAATAAGTCACACAGAAAAAGAAACATCATAAGATATCAGTAATACACGGAATGTAAACTTGGCTACACAGGAACTGAATTACAGAACAGAACAGGGTCTCAAATTTAGAAAACCATCTTATGCTTGCTTATGGGGAAAGGTGAGTTGGGGTGCTGCATAAAACCAGAGATTGAAATGAGCACAGATAAAGTTCCTTAAGCCAAATATGGAATAGACAAGAGCTACTCCTTGCTCAACGAAATGGACTCAACACCGCATATTAAACGCCTAAGTATGTACCTGACTAGTAAGTATCTTCAAACCTATGGATTGCTATGTCTCCAAAAGAGAATCAAGCGTGTGTACAGGGGCATAAACGCAGCAGTGATAGGATTGGAGAGGTTCGGTGAGCAAATGAAGACCCTTTGAAGTCATATTGCATGGTACCCATTCCACGGGTTTCAACTACCCAGGTTTAAGTTATTCTTCATTCAGCTAAAACATGCATGTGGAACCTAGAGTATGATCAACCATGTGATCGGGAGACGTGTTCAAATATGTCTCAGTTTTCGTCCCCTGGTACTCGGGTGCAACATTCCAGATGCTTTACTAACAGTCTCCCGAATTGGAGAGTCAGTCCGTTTAACCTCCTGTTTGGCCCAGTTTCCAATTTCTGCGGAAGATGAACAGGAATAGGGAGAACCAATGAGAGACTAGCTGGAGGTTTCTGGACGGGCAAATTTAACTCTCATTTCCCAGCAGGAAGAGGAATTAACCAAAGGCTCAGCGTGCCGTGCCGGAACCAGATTAGGGCCTGAAGCCATCCTGCGGTGTTGCGGCCATCTCACAAGAAAGCGAGTTGAAGAAAGGAGCTCAGGGGCACTGTAATTCACAAATCTGCAGAGTTATAAATGACAGCTATCGTCCAAAAATATACTGAAGTAAGGCTGCCAAGAGGACTTGAAAGCGGGGCAGAATTGCAGGAAACCGATTTCAGGAGGTAGACTGGAATTGCATTGAAAGCATAGGAAAAGAGGCAGAACGTCCACAATGATGCACTTGGCCAAAAAGGGCGTATGCGTTTTTTCCTGAATATATTCAGGAAAAAACGCATACGCCCTTTTTGGCCAACCAAGCAAGCTTGCAAAGGAAATCTGCACTACAATGAAGTCTCACTTCCCCCCGGTCAAAAGGGCCATCTGAAAAAAGTGTAAAATCCAGAAAGGCAGGACAGGCCATGGAGAACTGGGAGCCTTGTTATGCTGATGGGAGGAATGTAAATTGCCAACAGCCACTCCGAAGAAGTGTATGGTGTTTCCTGAAACATCTACAAAACAAAGCAACAGAGCCTAGGGCACTTCCACTTATGGTCCTATAGCTTAGGGAAATTAAAATCAAAAAGACACAGCCACCCCAAAGTTTGGGACGCATCTGTTTACAAGATCCTTGTTTACAGTACATGTTCAACATCGCAGAAAGTGAAAAATGGATAAAGAAGTTGTATTTACTTACAAAGCAATATCACTCAGCAATGAAATCTATGTCATCAGGCCCTTAGCAGCACAATGAGTGGATTCAGGTATGATGATTCTAACTGAAATAAGTCACACATAAAAAGAAACATCATAAGATATCAGTAATACACGGAATGTAAACTTGGCTACACAGGAACTGAATTACAGAACAGAACAGGGTCTCAAATTTAGAAAACCAACTTCTGCTTGCTTAAGGGGAAAGGTGAGTTGGGGTGCTGCATAAAACCAGAGATTGAAATGAGCACAGATAAAGTTCCTGAAGCCAAATACGGAATAGACAAGAGCTACTCCTTGCTCAAAGAAATGGACTCAACACCGCATATTAAACGCCTAAGAATGTACCTGACTAGTAAGTATCTTAAAACCTATGGATTGCTATGTCTCCGAAAGAGAATCAAGCATGTGTACAGGGGCATAAACGCAGCAGTGATAGGATTGGTGAGGTTCGATGAGCAAATGAAGACCCTTTGAAGTCATATTGCATGGTACCCATTCCACGGGTTTCAACTACCCAGGTTTAAGTTATTCTTCATTCAGCTAAAACATGCATGTGGAACCTAGAGTATGATCAACCATGTGATCGGGAGACGTGTTCAAATATGTCTCAGTTTTCGTCCCCTGGTACTCGGGTGCAACATTCCAGATGCTTTACTAACAGTCTCCCGAATTGGAGAGTCAGTCCGTTTAACCTCCTGTTTGGCCCAGTTTGCAATTTCTGCGGAAGATGAACAGGAATAGGGAGAACCAATGAGAGACTAGCTGGAGGTGTCTGGACGGGCAAATTTAACTCTCATTTCCCAGCAGGAAGAGGAATTAACCAAAGGCTCAGCGTGCCGTGCCGGAACCAGATTAGGGCCTGAAGCCATCCTGCGGTGTTGCGGCCATCTCACAAGAAAGCGAGTTGAAGAAAGGAGCTCAGGGGCACTGTAATTCACAAATCTGCAGAGTTATAAATGACAGCTATCATCCAAAAATATACTGAAGTAAGGCTGCCAAGAGGACTTGAAAGCGGGGCAGAATTGCAGGAAACCGATTTCAGGAGGTAGACTGGAATTGCATTGAAAGCATAGGAAAAGAGGCAGAACGTCCACAATGATGCACTTGGCCAAAAAGGGCGTATGCGTTTTTTCCTGAATATATTCAGGAAAAAACGCATACGCCCTTTTTTGCCAACCAAGCAAGCTTGCAAAGGAAATCTGCACTACAATGAAGTCTCACTTCCCCCCGGTCAAAAGGGCCATCTGAAAAAAGTGTAAAATCCAGAAAGGCAGGACAGGCCATGGAGAACTGGGAGCCTCGTTATGCTGATGGGCGGGATGTAAATTGCCAACAGACACTCGGGAGAAGTGTATGGTGTTTCCTGAAACATCTAAAAAACAAAGCAACAGAGCCTAGCGCACTTCCACTTATGGTCCTATAGCTTAGGGAAATTAAAATCAAAAAGACACAGCTACCCCAAAGTTTGGGACGCCTCTGTTTACAAGAACCTCGTTTACCATACAAGTTCAATATCACAGAAAGTGAAAAATGGATAAAGAACTTGTGGTACTTATTTACAATGCAGTATCACTCAGCAATGAAATCTATGTCATCAGGCCCGTAGCAGCATAATGAGTGGATTCAGGTACGATGATTCTAACTGAAATAAGTCACACAGAAAAAGAAACATCATAAGATATCAGTAATACACGGAATGTAAACTTGGCTACACAGGAACTGAATTACAGAACAGAACAGGGTCTCAAATTTAGAAAACCATCTTATGCTTGCTTAAGGGGAAAGGTGAGTTGGGGTGCTGCATAAAACCAGAGATTGAAATGAGCACAGATAAAGTTCCTTAAGCCAAATATGGAATAGACAAGAGCTACTCCTTGCTCAACGAAATGGACTCAACACCCCATATTCAACGCCTAGGAATATACCTGCCTAGTAAGAATTATAAAAGCAATGGATTTATATATCTCTGTACGAGAATCAAGAGTGTGTACAGCGGCATTAAAGCAGTGAAAATCAGCTAAATCCCGTATTAAAAATAAATTTCTTAAACAAAACACAATGACAGTGAAATAGAGAGCAATACTTAAGTAATTCATTCAAGGCTTCTGATGCAACCTGCATTTACCATATCTACACCCAGAGCTGGGTGACACATAAGGCTGGACACTTGGGGCTCATAAGATTGGTGAGGTTCGGTGAGCAAATGCAGACCCTTTGAAGTCATATTTCATGGTACCCATTCCATGGGTCTCAACTCTCCAGGTTTAAGGGATTCTTCCTTCAGCTAAAACATGCATGTGGAACCCAGAGTATGATCCACCGTGTGATCGAGAAACGTGTTCAAATGTGTCTCACTTTTCGTTCCCTGGTACTTGGGTGCAACATTCCAGACGCTTTACTAACACTCTCCCGACTTGGAGAGTCAGTCCCTTTAACCTCCTGTTTGGCCCAGTTTGCAATTTCTGCGGAAGATGAACAGGAATAGGGAGAACCAATGAGAGACTAGCTGGAGGTGTCTGGACGGGCAAATTTAACTCTCATTTCCCACAGGGAAGAGGAATAAACCAAAGGCTCAGCATGCCGTGCCGGAACCAGATTAGGGCCTGAAGCAATCCTGCGGTGTTGTGGCCAGCTCAAAAGAAAGCGAGTTGAAGAAAGGAGCTCAGGGGCACTGTAATTCACAAATCTGCAGATTTATAAATGACAGCTATTGTCCGAAAATATACTGAAGTAGGGCTGCCAAGAGGACTTGAATGCGGGGCAGAATTGCAGGAAACCGATTTCAGGAGGAATCGGAATTGGATTGCATTTAAAACACAGGAAAAGAGGAAGAACGTCCACAATGATGCACTTGACCAAAAAGGGCGTATGTGTTTTTTCCTGAATATATTCAGGAAAAAACTCATACGCCCTTTTTGGCCAACCAAGCAAGCTTGCAAAGGAAATCTGCACTACAATGAAGTCTCACTTCCCCCCGGTCTAAAGGGCCATCTGAAAAAAGTGTAAAATCCAGAAAGGCAGAACAGGCCATGGAGAACTGGGAGCCTTGTTATGCTGATGGGCGGGATGTAAATTACCAACAGCCACTCTGTAGAAGTGTATGGTGTTTCCTGAAACATCTAAAAAACAAAGCAACAGAGCCTAGGGCACTTCCACTTATGGTCCTATAGTTTAGGGAAATTAAAATCAAAAAGACACAGCCACCCCAAAATTTGGGATGGCTCTTTTTACAGGAATCTCTTCTGCGGCACAAGTTAAATATCCCAGAGAGCAAATAATGGATAAAGAAGTTGCGGTACTTATGTACAACAGAATACCATCAGCAATGAAATCTATGTCACCAGGCCCGTACCAGCATAATGAGTGGATTGAGGCACGATGATTCTAAGTGAAAGAAGTCACACAGAAAAAGAAACATCATAAGGTATCACTAATACACGGAATGTGAACTTGGCTACACATGAACTGAATTACAAAACAGAACAGGGTCTCAAATTTAGAAAACCAACTTATGCTTGCTTAAAGGGGAAGGTGAGTTGGGGTGCTGCATAAAAGCAGAGTTTGAAATTAGCACAGATACCGTTCCATAAGCCAAATATGTAATAGACAAGACCTACCCCTTGCTCAACGAAATGGATTCAACAATGAGGTATCACCTCACACCTGGTAGAATAGGCATCATAGAAAATCTACAAACAAAAAATGCTGGAAAGGGTGTGGAGAAAAAGAACCCTCTTCCACTATTGTTGGGAATATAAATTGATACAGTCATTATGGAGAACAATATGGAATTTCTTAAGAAACTAACAATAGAATTACCATATGATACAGCAATCCCAGTACTGGACATATACCCAGACAAAACCATAAATCAAAAAGAGTCATTCACCGCAATGTTCATTGCATCACTATTTACAATATCGAGGTAATGGAAGCAACCTAAATGCCCACAGACAGACGAATGCATAAAGCTGTGGTACATATATAAAATGGAATATTACTAAGCCATGAAAAGGAATGAAATTGGGTCATTTGTAGAGATGTCGATGGATCTAGAGACTGTCATACAGAGTGAAGTAAGTCAGAAAGAGAAAAACAAACCTTGTATATTCATGCATATATGTGGAACCTAGAAAAACTGTGCAGATTAACCATTTTGCAAGGCATAAATAGAGCAAACGTATGGACAACAAGGGGGGAAAGCTGTTGGGGGGGTGGTGGTGGGAGGAGTTGAGAGACTGGGATTGGCATGTATACATTTATATGTATAAAATAGATAACCAATAAGAACCTGCTGTATAAAAATATAAAATAAAATTCAAAATTATAAAGAAATAAAATTTAAAAAATAAAACAGAAAAAACAATTATTCCCTGCACATACATGTATTTATATGAATAAATTATTTCCATGCTTATATCTGTAAATACAAAAAAGAGGAATAAAATCTACCTTGAACCAAAAACGAAAAAGAGAAAAAAACACAGAACCCACCAGTTACACAGAGGAAAACCGTATCAGGGCACTTGCTCCAGTTGTAAACAATTCTGAAGTTGGTCAGTGGTGGGGAATCGTCTCCCATTCAGCCAGCAGCCCCCACGCAACAAGCGTCCTCATTGCAAAGCTGGGGCACCGTGCCGAGGCATCTGTGAGTAAACGTGAGCTGAGCCCCAGGCCAGTTGCTGCTGAACTATTCCCACCCGTCCCAGGTAAAACACCTGAATATATACAAGGACTTGAAAGCCTAGAGGAAGGGCCATAGAGCCACATGAGTGACAGCATGCCGGCCGACTTGGTGCCTGCAGGCCAGCCAGGATGGTCCTGGCCCTGGGTGCTCTTCTGGAAGATTTCCATTTCCCTGCCTGAGATACCCGTCCTGTCCCTGCCCCCACTGCTTTTTTCCTTCCTCACCTCTGCCCAGGGAGAAATTCCAGCAGCAGGTATGGGTGACACATCCTCTTCTTTAGCAGGTGGCAGCCTGGCAACTGCTGCAGAAAGTCCAGCAGAGCCCCACTCACACTGGGCCACCCACAAAGCCGTGGCCTCTCACTCCCTCTCACCAGCCCAGCCCCGAGACTGCTGACAGGGCAGAGAAAATGGTGTCAGGCACGGCTGCAGGGGCTCTTGCTGCCTGGAGTGGTATTTATATTGATCTCAACCCAGGCACACCTGGGGAGGGCTGGCCGGCACGGTAAGGCTGCCCAGGTCAGCCAATCATCACCCCTCAGGGGCTCACAGTTGCAGAAAATGGAACTTGCTGAACCGGCCAGGTCCAAGGAACAGGTGTGGGCTCCTGAGAGTCAGGATAGACAAGGGGCTGCAGCTTTGGCTTGTTTTCTAATCATTTTATCTGGCCCATGAGTGGGAGACAACTTCAAGAAAACCCTCTCCTAATGAGAGGAACCCAGGAGTCAGGGAGAGGAGGGGTGGGTGGTGGTTGGAGACAGAGGCCTGGTGCCCCGGGTGCAGTGGAAGTCTCTGGAAGACCAGGTGGAGGGAGGCCTCACGGAGTGATGCCCAGGGTCACAGACCTGTCGCAGCTGCTGTTTGTTAGTTCAAGTCCTGCTCTGAGGTGCTCTGTGTCAGCTCTGAGCGACAGGTGAGCTGGGGGTGCTCTGCAATGAGGGCTATGTGCACGGTTCCTGTGTGCCCAGCCCTGCCACGGTACCTGCAAGGGTAGCTCTGTATCCTGGGAGGTGCCTGACCACGAGAGCCCCGTGGGCTGGGGTGGGGGTGGGGTACCTGCCCAGGTGAGCTCCATATTCTGGGATTGGTCTGACCACGAGAGCCCCATGGGCTGCTGGGGACCTGGTAAAGGATGTCAGGACAGTCAGTGAAGCCACCGAGGATATACCTCCAGTTGCTCCTAATTCCTACACCCTGCTGGTCATTCTACCAACCACCAGGACATGGTATTCTGTATTAGTCTTCAATGATGCCTTCTTTTGTATTCCATTAGTCCCAGAGTCACAAGAAATTTTGGCTTGTGAGTGGCAGGACTCAACATACAACTAAAACAATACTTCCGGGCCGTCTGGACCCAAGGGTGCAAAAATTCCCACACCGTCTTTGGGGAAAGCTTAGCTAAAGACCTAAAAGTTCTACCTCTGGAAAAGGAAACCCTCCTTCAATATGCAGATGACATTCTGATAGCCAGCCCTACTAAGGAGGCCTCTGAACTACCAAGCCAATAAAGGATAGAAGTTGTCCAAGAAAAAGCTCAAATATCACAGACTGCGGTGACCTGCCTGGGCTTCATTCTCACAGAAGGTCAGAGAAGCCCATCCCAGGAAAGGGAAGAAACCATTTTCAGCCTTACCCCTTTCTAAAACTAGAAGACAGCTTAGGGGTTCCTGGGGAGGCCAGGGTTTGCTGCTTCTGGATCCCTAACTACAGTCTACTAGCTGGGCCTCTATATGAAACACTGAAAGGAAAAGATGATGATCCTTTTGAATAGAATCCAGAAGTGGCCTTTCAAGAATGGAAAGAGCAGTCAATTCAGACCCTTGCCCTGGAACTCCCTAATTTAGCTAAACCCTTTGACCTTTACATTCCCGGTGAAAGGTGAATCGCCATTGGAGAATTAGTGCAAAAACTGGGACCACTTGAAATGGAACAATGCAAGAATGCCATCCAGGTAGGATAAACTACGGTCACTAAGGGGCTTGGCCCACTGCCACATCTGGCCAAGATACTGGCGGTATCTAAAAACCTGGAAATCAGCAGCCCAAAAGTCCACCTCCCTCCTAAGGGAAAAGGACCCCACGTGGTGATCCTAACCACCAACCATGCCCTGAAGTTGCAGGGTTCGCTCCGTGGGCACACCGACCTCGAGTGAGGAGGCCCTCCAACTCCAACATCCAGAGAGATAACCGGGGGCAACAGGGCACCATGACGACTCGTGTGAACATCACTTGACCTGGAGTTTCTCTCATAAAACAACAAGAGTGTGTCCCAAAAGAGTAGACTACTGCTTGCAGGACTTACTGCACCCAGAGGGGAGCTAATAATCTTGGCGGGGGAACAGTATACCACACTGTCACCATAGAAAAGCCTACAGACACCGTGATGATGGTGGCCAATAAGACCGGCTGAACTCCTGTTTACTTCAAAAGGCTGTTGACTCAGTAGCCATCATGGTCCTTATCACCACTGACCCTGGACTGTCTGGGAGTTGAGCGGGCAGGGCTCTGACACCTGGTGCTGTTTGTACGTTAATTCAGGGGCCTAATTGAAGAAAGCGCAGACTACTGGTCAGAGCATCTAGGCTGGCAGAAACGGTCAGCCTAAGGTGGCCGAACAAATGTGGGGCGGGGTGAAACCGGCCCCCACAGCGTCTCTGCACATCTCTTTCCTGGACCCTTAAAGGTCATTAGAATCTATAACACTTCCAATGCTGGTGCTCAGGTGGACGAGCAGGGAGGCAGGGGTCCTGGGGACAATCAACGTCACCGGGAGGCTGCTGGGGAGAAGCTCTGACCCTCGCCCCAGGGTATGAGGGCTCCCAACTCAGCACTCAGCAGTTACAGAAGAAAGGTCTGCACCCTCAGCACTCCAAGAATGAGGAACGGGACAAAAGGCAGAGGAGGGGTTTGTCCCCAGCAAAGCCCATTAAAAATCCCTGGGAGATAAACATAGAATCTGGGCAATAAAGTCAAGTCTAGCCTTTTTTATCCTTTGTGCTTTGTCTAATTTCACGTGCTCCTAGGGTCCCGCATGCAGAGGTTCCACACCCGGCACTTCAGACCAGATTTCCTAGTGCAGAATGGCTGGGTCGACACCTCAGCTCCTGGGGTCCAGTGCAGACTCCACGATATAGAGCCTGAGCTACAGCCAACCCGGCCCTCGAGAGCTCCGCCGCCTCCCTCCCTCCCACTGACTCTGACAGGATCTCTACACAGCAGCCCAGCCCACAGCCCACGGGGTAGTGCATGCTCTCACCTCTCCATTCTCTGATCAAAATATAAAGTTTCCTTTGCTTGTGAACCAAACTCAGTCTCGATCTGTTGGCCCCAATGACACTGGGCAGGGGGACACTTGTTGGGGTCCACTCTGGAGGATCAGTAACAGAAATTGAGACTATTGTAACCTCAATGAACAGATGTGTGAGCCAAACTGTAGTTAACATAGAACAGTGTATAAGGCTCGGGTAAAATAAGATGTTTCTAACACTTCCATTTGATATTTCCATCACTTTTTATAAGCAAGTTCAGTGAAAAGGTTTGTCTTATTTGTCAGGTCAATATTAGAGAAACGAAGTGATTTCTTTCCAAGGATGTACATCTAATAATCTTGGTTAAACCTTCAATCTTGTTTTAAATGCTTTTCCATTGAAAATGATACCTCTCTTTCAGCTCCCCCATTTCTGAGAAGTATAAAATCTTATAATTTATTATTACCAAAGGGGAAAGGTGGGAGGAGGGATAAATTAACAGTTTGGAATTAACACATACACACTGCTATGTATAAAATAGATCATCAACAAGGAACTACTGTATAGCACAGGGAACTACACTCAACATTTTGCAATAACCTATAAGGGGAAATAATCTGAAAAAGAATAGATATTTTTATTGACATCATCTATCAATGATAGTTAAAGTGTAGCCTAAGGGAAGCTGGTGGTGAGTGCTTCTGACCCTGAAGACTTCAATCATCTAAAGTTTGGACTCTGCCTACTTCCCAAGGCCCTTAATGAACATATGTGTAGCCGTAGCTTAAAAACTTCCCCAGTTTGGGTTTCGGGGAGACACTGATTTTGAAAAAGCCCTGGTGTTCTCCTTACATGAATGGGACTCTTCCTACTGCTAAAACATGTCTGTCACACCCAGAGGATGGTATACCGTCTGATCGGGAAGAGTTTGGAAAAGGCATCTCATCTCCTCATCTCCTGGTGCTCGGGTTCACCCCTCCAGCGTCTTTACTAACAGTCTCCCCACTTGGAGATGTCAGCACTGTCAACATCCTGTTGCGTACAGTTTGGAATTTGTCCAGAGGATGAAGCGGAAGGATGAGGAACAATGAGAGACAAGTCCTAGGTGTTCAGACAGGCACATGTCACTCTAATTTCCAATCAGGAAGACGAATTGACCAAAGGCTAGGGTTGCCCATGGAAACAGTATAGGGCTTGAGGAAATCCCGCTGCTTTGTGGCCAGTTCCCATAAACACAAGTTGAACAATGGAACTCAGGGGCAGTAAAATTCACAAAACTGCAGAGTTGAAAATATCCATCACTGAAAAATGTCTTGAGGAAAGTCAGAGAAAAGGACTTGTAAGCAAGGGAGAATGGCAGGAAAGGGATTTGAGGAGGTAGAAAGGACTCGCCATTAAGCACAAGAAAAGGAGCTGAACATTGCCAACATTGCAGTTGGCCAAAAAGGGTGCATGCGTTTTTTTCTGTATATATTCAAGAAAAGGGCATACACTTTTTTAGCCAACCAAACAGGTGGGCACTGGAAGTCAATACTACAAAAGATATCACTTCGCATCAGTCAGAAGAGCCATCCTCATAAAGCGTAAACAACAGAAATGCAGGACAGGGCAACGAGAAGAGGGAGCCCTGTGAGACTTATAGTGGAAATGTATATTGCCAACGGCCATTCTGGAAAAGTGTATTGTGTTTACTAAAGCATCTAAAAAATGAGCTACAGAGCATAGGGCACTTGCACTCATGGGCGTATATCTTGGGAAAAACAAAAATCGAGAGGACACAGTCACCCCAATGTTTACCCCCTCTCTGTTTAAAAGATCCTCGACTAGGATATAACTTAAATGTCTCTGGAGGGAAAAAATGGATAGAGATGTGGTACTTAGGTAGAGTGGAATATTATTCAGCCTGGAAATCAATGAAATATGGCCAGTTGTAACAACTCCGGAGGAGTTACGTATGATCATTCTAAGTGACAGAATTCAAAAAGAAAAAGACACATATCATAAGATATCACTTAAAGGTGGAATCCAAAATGGCTACACATGAAATAAATTACAAAACAAAAACATAGTCAAATATGTAGAAAACACGCATAAGGCTGCTAAACGGGAAAGGTGGGGAGGGGTGAGGCATCATCCAGGAGGTTGAAATTAGCAAAGATACCATTCCAAATACCAAACTGATAATCAACAAGGCCTACACGGTAGCTAAAAGAACTGCACTCAGCACACTCAAGTCACCGGAAAAGAATATATACGACTGGTAAGAATCTGAAAAAGAATTTATTGATGACTCTCTGTACGTGAATCAAGTGGATGTACAGCAGCAAGAAACAGAGCTTTGAAAATCAGCTGTAACCAATATAGTAATAAATTGAAAAAAATAAACGACAGAGAGACAGAGAAAACCTCTTACAACTTTTCCTCAGGGACGGTGATGCAACATGGATTGAACACATCTAGACCCACAGCAGGATGAGACATAAGGCTGGAAACTGTTTGCGCTAAGAGAAATGTGAGGTTGGGTGAGGAAATGCACACCCTTTAAAGTAATACTACCTGGTACCCATTCAATGGGTCCCAAATCTGCAGGTTCAAGGGATCTTCCTACAGCTAAAACATGCATGGAAAACCCAGAGGACTGTACACCATGTGATCGGGAGATGTGTCTAAAATGCACCTCATTTATCCTCTCCTGGTGCTCCTGTTCACCATTCCAGCCACGTTACTTAGAATCTCCCCACTTGGAGAATCAGCACAGTTAAACTTTTGTTTCACACATTTTGCAAATTGTGAGGAGGATGAACGGGAAGAGGGGGAACCAATGAGAGAATAGTTGTAGGGGTTTGGACGGGCACATATCACTCTAATTTCCCATTAAGAATAAGAATTAAAGAAAGGCTCAGCCTGCCTCGCCGGAGCCAAAATAGGGCCTGAAGCAATCCTGTGGGTTTGTGGCCAGCTCACAAAAGAGCAACTTAAAAAATGGAGCTCAGGGTCACTGCAATTCACAAACCTGCAGAGTTATAAATGAAAACTAATGTCCAAAAATATGTTGAGGTAAGGCAAAGAAGAGGATCTGAATGCAAGACAGAATTGCAAGAAACAGATTTCAAGAGATAGATTGGACTCATCTTTAATGCACATGAAAAGCGGCAGACTTTCGACAATGATGCAGTTGGCCCAAAAGGGCGTATGCGTTTTTTCCTGATTATATCCAGGAAAAAACGCATACGCACTTTATGGGCAACGAAGCAAGCAAGCAATGCAAATGTGCACAACAAAGAAGTCTCACTTCCCACCGGTCAAAAGGGCCATCCTAAAAAACTGTAAAAACCAGAAATGCAGGACAGGCCATGGAGAACAGGGAGCCTTTATACGCTGATGGGCAGTGTGTGAACTGCCGAGAGCCACTCTGGAGAAGTGTATGGTGGTTCCTAAATCATCTAAAAAACAGAGCTACAGAGCATAGGACACTTCCAATCATGGGAGTATATCTAGGGAAGTCTAAAAATCAACAAGACACAAGCACACCACAGTTTAGGGCTACTCTGTTTACAAGAACCTCAACTTCAGTACACCTTAAATATCCCAGGAAAGAGAACAATGGATAAAGAAGATGTGGTACTTATGTACAATGGAATATCTCTTCACCATGAAATCAATGTAATAAGGCTAGTAGAAGGATAAAGAGTGGATTTAGGTCCGATAATACTACTTGAAATAAGTCAAACAGAAAAAGAAACATATCATAAGATATCACTTATAGAGGGAGGGTAAATATGGCTGCACAAGAAATGAATTACAGAACAGAACAGTGTCTCACATTTAGAAAACACACTTATGTCAGCTTAAGGGGAAAGGAGAGGTGGGGTGATGCATAAAACCAGAGTTTGAAATTAGCACAGATACCGTTCAATAAACCAAATAGGTATTAGACAAGATCTACACCTTGCTCAATGAACTGGCCTCAACACACCCTATACACCGCAGAGAAATATATCTGAGTAATAAGAATCTTAAAACCCATGTATTGATATATCTCCATAAGGGAATCAAGTGTGTGCAGAGCGGCACAAACACAGCAGTGAAAATGAGCTAAACCCCATTATAGAAATAAATTTTAAAAAGAAAACGCTGAAACAATGAAAGAGAAAAATTCTTACAAAATTCGCTCAGGGGCTGTGATGTAACCTGGATTGACCACATATAAACCCACAGCTGGATAAGACATAAGGCTGGACACTTGGGGCTGAGAGGATTGGTGAGCTTTGGTGAGCAACTGCCGAAAGTTTAATGCAATACTTCATGCTACTCAGTCCAAGGGTCCCAACACTCCAGGTTGAAGGGAATCTTCCTACAGCTAAACCATGCTTGGGAAACCCAGCGACTGGTATACCATATGATCGGGAAAGGTTTCTAAAACGCACCTCATTTTTCCTCTCCTGGGGCTCCGGATCGACATTCCAGCCGCTTTACTAACAACATCCCCACATGGAGTCAATGCCTTTAAGTTCTGGTATCGCACAGTCTGCAGTTAGTGCAGAGGATGAATGGGAATAGGGGGAACCAGTGAGAAACTAGCTGTAGCGGTTTCAATGGGCACATGTCACTCTAATGTCACATCAGTAAGAAGAATTAACCAAAGGCACAGCAAGGTGCCCCAGAAGAAAAATAGGGCTTCAAGGAATCCTGTGGTTATGGGGCAAGACCACAAAAATAAGAGCTGAAAAATGGAGCTAAGGGCCACTGCAATTCAAAAACCTGCAGAGTTATAAAGGCCAACTATATTCAAAAAATATATTGAGGTAAGGCTATGAAGAGGCAATGAAAGCAAGGCAGAATTGCAGGAAACCAATTTCAGGAGGTAGACTGGAATTGCATTGAAAACATATGAAGAGAGTCAGAACCTCGACAATGATGCACTTGGACAAAAAGGGCGTATGCGTTTTTTCCTGAATATATTCAGGAAAAAACGCATACGCCCTTTTTGGCCAACCAAGCAAACCTGCAAAGGAAATCGGCACTACAATGAAGTCTCACTTCCCCCAGGTCAAAAGGGCCATCTGAAAAAAGTGTAAAATCCAGAAAGGCAGGACAGGCCATGGAGAACTGGGAGCCTTGTTATGCTGATGGGCGGGATGTAAATTGCCAACAGACACTCGGGAGAAGTGTATGGTGTTTCCGGAAACATCTAAAAAACAAAGCAACAGAGCCTAGCGCACTTCCACTTATGGTCCTATAGCTTAGGGAAATTAAAATCAAAAAGACACAGCCACCCCAAAGATTGGGACGGCTCTGTTTACAACAACCTCGTTTACAGTACAAGTTCAATATCACAGAAAGTGAAAAATGGATAAAGAAGTTTGGGTACTCAAGTACAATGCAATATCACTCAGCAATGAAATCTATGTCACCAGGCCCTTAGCCGCACAATGAGTGGATTCGGGTATGGTGATTCTAACTGAAATAAGTCACACAGAAAAAGAAACATCAATAAATATCACTAATACATGGAATGTAAACTTGGCTACAGAGGAACTGAATTACAAAACAGAACAGGGTCTCAAATTGAGAAAACCAACTTATGCTTGCTTAAGGGGAAAGGTGAGTTGGGGTGCTGCATAAAACCAGAGATTGAAATGAGCACAGATAAAGTTCCTTAAGCCAAATATGGAATAGACAAGAGCTACTCCTTGCTCAACGAAATCGACTCAACACCCCATATTAAACGCCTAAGAATGTACCTGACTAGTAAGTATCTTAAAACCTATGGATTGCTATGTCTCCGAAAGAGAATCAAGCGTGTGTACAGGGGCATAAACGCAGCAGTGATAGGATTGCAGAGGTTCGGTGAGCAAATGAAGACCCTTTGAAGTCATATTTCATGGTACCCATTCCAAGGGCCTCAACTCTCCAGGTTTAAGGTATTCTTCCTTCAGCTAAAACATGCATGTGGAACCTAGAGTATGATCAACCATGTGATCGGGAGACGTGTTCAAATATGTCTCAGTTTTCGTCCCCTGGTACTCGGGTGCAACATTCCCGATGCTTTACTAACACTCTCCACACTTGGAGAGTCAGCGCCTTTAACCTCCTGTTTGGCCCAGTTTGCAATTTCTGCGGAGGATGAACAGGAATAGGGAGAACCAATGAGAGACTAGCTGAAGGTGTCTGGACGGGCAAATTTAACTCTCATTTCCCACCAGGAAGAGGAATTAACCAAAGGCTCAGCGTGCCGTGCCGGAACCAGATTAGGGCATGAAGCCATCCTGCGGGGTTGCGGCCAGCTCAAAAGAAAGCAAGTTGAAGAAAGGAGCTCAGGGGCACTGTAATTCACAAACCTGCAGAGTTATAAATGACAGCTATCGTCCAAAAATATACTGAAGTAAGGCTGCCAAGAGGACTTGAAAGCGGGGCAGAATTGCAGGAAACCGATTTCAGGAGGTAGACTGGAATTGCATTGAAAGCATAGGAAAAGAGGCAGAACGTCCACAATGATGCACTTGGCCAAAAAGGGCGTATGCGTTTTTTCCTGAATATATTCAGGAAAAAACGCATACGCCCTTTTTGGCCAACCAAGCAAGCTTGCAAAGGAAATCTGCACTACAATGAAGTCTCACTTCCCCCCGGTCAAAAGGGCCATCTGAAAAAAGTGTAAAATCCAGAAAGGCAGGACAGGCCATGGAGAACTGGGAGCCTTGTTATGCTGATGGGCGGGATGTAAATTGCCAACAGACACTCGGGAGAAGTGTATGGTGTTTCCTGAAACATCTAAAAAACAAAGCAACAGAGCCTAGGGCACTTCCACTTATGGTCCTATAGCTTAGGGAAATTAAAATCAAAAAGACACAGCCACCCCAAAGTTTGGGACGCCTCTGTTTACAAGAACCTCGTTTACAGTACAAGTTCAATATCACAGAAAGAGAAAAATGGATAAAGAACTTGTGGTACTTACGTACAATGCAGTATCACTCAGCAATGAAATCTATGTCATCAAGCCCGTAGCAGCATAATGAGTGGATTCAGGTATAATGATTCTAACTGAAATAAGTCACACAGAAAAAGAAACATCATAAGATATCACTAATACACGGAATGTAAACTTGGCTACACAGGAACTGAATTACAGAACAGAACAGGGTCTCAAATTTAGAAAACCAACTTATGCTTGCTTAAGGGGAAAGGTGAGTTGGGGTGCTGCATAAAACCAGAGATTGAAATGAGCACAGATAAAGTTCCTTAAGCCAAATATGGAATAGACAAGAGCTACTCCTTGCTCAACGAAATGGACTCCACACCGCATATTAAACGCCTAAGAATGTACCTGACTAGTAAGTATCTTAAAACCTATGGATTGCTATGTCTCCAAAAGAGAATCAAGCGTGTGTACAGGGGCATAAACACAGCAGTGATAGGATTGGAGAGGTTTGGTGAGCAGATGAAGACCCTTTGAAGTCATATTGCATGGTACCCATTACACGGGTCTCAACTCTCCAGGTTTAAGGTATTATTCCTTCAGCTAAAACATGCATGTGGAACCCAGAGTATGATCAACCGTGTGAACGGGAGACGTGTTCAAATATGTCTCAGTTTTCCTCCCCTGGTACTTGGGTGCAACATTCCAGACGCTTTACCAACACTCTCCCCACTTGGAGAGTCAGCGCCTTTAACCTCCTGTTTGGCCCAGTTTGCAATTTTTGCGGAAGATGAACAGGAATAGGGAGAACCAATGAGAGACTAGCTGGAGGTGTCTGGACGGGCAAATTTAACTCTCATTTCCCACCAGGAAGAGGAAATAACCAAAGGCTCAGTGTGCCGTGCAGAACCAGATTAGGGCCTGAAGCCATCCTGCGGTATTGCGGCCAGCTCAAAAGAAAGCGATTTGAAGAAAGGAGCTCAGGGGCACTGTAATTCACAAACCTGCAGAGTTATAAATGACAGCTATCATCCAAAAATATACTGAAGTAAGGCTGCCAAGAGGACTTGAAAGCGGGGCAGAATTGCAGGAAACCGATTTCAGGAGGTAGACTGGAATTGCATTGAAAGCATAGGAAAAGAGGCAGAACGTCCACAATGATGCACTTGGCCAAAAAGGGCGTATGCATTTTTTCCTGAATATATTCAGGAAAAAACGCATACGCCCTTTTTGGCCAACCAAGCAAGCTTGCAAAGGAAATCTGCACTACAATGAAGTCTCACTTCCCCCCGGTCAAAAGGGCCATCTGAAAAAAGTGTAAAATCCAGAAAGGCAGGACAGGCCATGGAGAACTGGGAGCCTTGTTATGATGATGGGCGGGATGTAAATTGCCAACAGACACTCGGGAGAAGTGTATGGTGTTTCCTGAAACATCTAAAAAACAAAGCAACAGAGCCTAGGGCACTTCCACTTATGGTCCTATAGCTTAGGGAAATTAAAATAAAAAAGACACAGCCACCCCAAAGTTTGGGACGCCTGTGTTTACAAGAACCTCGTTTACAGTACAAGTTCAACATCGCAGAAAGTGAAAAATTGATAAAGAAGTTTTGGTATTTACTTACAAAGCAATATCACTCAGCAATGAAATCTATGTCATCAGGCCTTTAGCAGGACAATGAGTGGATTCAGGTATGATGATTCTAACTGAAATAAGTCACACAGAAAAAGAAACATCATAAGATATCAGTAATACACGGAATGTAACCATGGCTACACAGGAACTGAATTACAGAACAGAACAGGGTCTCAAATTTAGAAAACCAACTTATGCTTGCTTAAGGGGAAAGGTGAGTTGGGGTGCTGCATAAAACCAGAGATTGAAATGAGCACAGATAAAGTTCCTTAAGCCAAATATGGAATAGACAAGAGCTACTCCTTGCTCAACGAAATGGACTCAAAACCGCATATTAAACGCCTAAGAATGTACCTGACTAGTAAGTATCTTAAAACCTATGGCTTGCTATGTCTCCGAAAGAGAATCAAGCATGTGTACAGGGGCATAAACGCAGCAGTGATAGGATTGGAGAGGTTCGGTGAGCAAATGAAGACCCTTTGAAGTCATATTGGATGGTACCCATTCCATGGGTCTCAACTCTCCAGGTTTAAGGTATTCTTCCTTCAGCTAAAACATGCATGTGGAACCCAGAGTATGATCAACCGTGTGAACGGGAGACGTGTTCAAATATATCTCAGTTTTCCTCCCCTGGTACTCGGGTGCAACATTCCAGACGCTTTACTAACACTCTCCCAACTTGGAGAGTCAGTCCCTTTAACCTCCTGTTTGGTCCAGTTTGCAATTTCTGCGGAAGATGAACAGGAATAGGGAGAACCAATGAGAGACTAGCTGGAGGTGTCTGGACGGGCAAATTTAACTCTCATTTCCCACCAGGAAGAGGAAATAACCAAAGGCTCAGCGTGCCGTGCCGGAACAAGATTAGGGCCTGAAGCCATCCTGCGGTGTTGCGGCCAGCTCACAAGAAAGCGAGTTGAAGAAAGGAGCTCAGGGGCACTGTAATTCACAAACCTGCAGAGTTATAAATGACAGCTATCGTCCAAAAATATACTGAAGTAAGGCTGCCAAGAGGACTTGAAAGCGGGGCAGAATTGCAGGAAACCGATTTCAGGAGGTAGACTGGAATTGCATTGAAAGCATAGGAAAAGAGGCAGAACGTCCCCAATGATGCACTTGGCCAAAAAGGGCGTATGCGTTTTTTCCTGAATATATTCAGGAAAAAACGCATACGCCCTTTTTGGCCAACCAAGCAAACTTGCAAAGGAAATCTGCACTACAATGAAGTCTCACTTCCCCCCGGTCAAAAGGGCCATCTGAAAAAAGTGGAAAATCCAGAAAGGCAGGACAGGCCATGGAGAACTGGGAGCCTTGTTATGCTGATGGGCGGGATGTAAATTGCCAACAGACACTCGGGAGAAGTGTATGGTGTTTCCTGAAACATCTAAAAAACAAAGCAACAGAGCCTAGGGCACTTCCACATATGGTCCTATAGCATAGGGAAATTAAAATCAAAAAGACACAGCCACCCCAAAGTTTGGGACGCCTCTGTTTACAAGAACCTCGATTACAGTACAAGTTCAACATCGCAGAAAGTGAAAAATGGATAAAGAAGTTGTGGTATTTACTTACAAAGCAATATCACTCAGCAATGAAATCTATGTCATCAGGCCCTTAGCAGCACAATGAGTGGATTCAGGTATGATGATTCTAACTGAAATAAGTCACACAGAAAAAGAAACATCATAAGATATCACTAATACACGGAATGTAAACTTGGCTACACAGGAACTGAATTACAGAACAGAACAGGGTCTCAAATTTAGAAAACCAACTTATGCTTGCTTAAGGGGAAAGGTGAGTTGGGGTGCTGCATAAAACCAGAGATGGAAATGAGCACAGATAAACTTCCTTAAGCCAAATATGGAATAGACAAGAGCTACTCCTTGATCAACGAATTGGACTCAACACACCATATTCAACGCCTAAGAATGTACCTGACTAGTAAGTATCTTAAAACCTATGGATTGCTATGTCTCCAAAAGAGAATCAAGCGTGTGTACAGGGGCATAAACGCAGCAGTGATAGGATTGGAGAGGTTTGGTGAGCAAACGAAGACCCTTTGAAGTCATATTGCATGGTACCCATTACACGGGTCTCAACTCTCCAGGTTTAAGGTATTCTTCCTTCAGCTAAAACATGCATGTGGAACCCAGAGTATGATCAACCGTGTGAACGGGAGACGTGTTCAAATATGTCTCAGTTTTCCTACCCTGGTACTCGGGTGCAACATTCCAGACGCTTTACTAACACTCTCCCCACTTGGAGAGTCAGCGCCTTTAACCTCCTGTTTGGTCCAGTTTGCAATTTCTGCGGAAGATGAACAGGAATAGGGAGAACCAATGAGAGACTAGCTGGAGGTGTCTGGACCGGCAAATTTAACTCTCATTTCCCACCAGGAAGAGGAAATAACCAAAGGATCAGCGTGCCGTGCCGGAACAAGATTAGGGCCTGAAGCCATCCTGCTGGGTTGCGGCCAGCTCACAAGAAAGCGAGTTGAAGAAAGGAGCTCATGGGCACTGTAATTCAGAAACCTGCAGAGTTATAAATGACAGCTATCGTCCAAAAATATACTGAAGTAAGGCTGCCAAGAGGACTTGAAAGCGGGGCAGATTTGCAGGAAACCAATTTCAGGAGGTAGACTGGAATTGCATTGAAAGCATAGGAAAAGAGGCAGAACGTCCACAATGATGCACTTGGCCAAAAAGGGCGTATGCGTTTTTTCCTGAATATATTCAGGAAAAAACGCATACGCCCTTTTTGGCCAACCAAGCAAGCTTGCAAAGGAAATCTGCACTACAATGAAGTCTCACTTCCCCCCGGTCAAAAGGGCCATCTGAAAAAAGTGTAAAATCCAGAAAGGCAGGACAGGCCATGGAGAACTGGGAGCCTTGTTATGATGATGGGCGGGATGTAAATTGCCAACAGACACTCGGGAGAAGTGTATGGTGTTTCCTGAAACATCTAAAAAACAAAGCAACAGAGCCTAGGGCACTTCCACATATGGTCCTATAGCATAGGGAAATTAAAATCAAAAAGACACAGCCACCCCAAAGTTTGGGACGCCTCTGTTTACAAGAACCTCGTTTACAGTACAAGTTCAACATCGCAGAAAGTGAAAAATGGATAAAGAAGTTGTGGTATTTACTTACAAAGCAATATCACTCAGCAATGAAATCTATGTCATCAGGCCCTTAGCAGCACAATGAGTGGATTCAGGTATGATGATTCTAACTGAAATAAGTCACACAGAAAAAGAAACATCATAAGATATCACTAATACATGGAATGTAAACTTGGCTACACAGGAACTGAATTACAGAACAGAACAGGGTCTCAAATTTAGAAAACCAACTTATGCTTGCTTAAGGGGAAAGGTGAGTTGGGGTGTTGCATAAAACCAGAGATGGAAATGAGCACAGATAAAGTTCCTTAAGCCAAATATGGAATAGACAAGAGCTACTCCTTGATCAACGAATTGGACTCAACACACCATATTCAACGCCTAAGAATGTACCTGACTAGTAAGTATCTTAAAACCTATGGATTGCTATGTCTCCAAAAGAGAATCAAGCATGTGTACAGGGGCATAAACGCAGCAGTGATAGGATTGGAGAGGTTCGGTGAGCAAACGAAGACCCTTTGAAGTCATATTGCATGGTACCCATTACACGGGTCTCAACTCTCCAGGTTTAAGGTATTCTTCCTTCAGCTAAAACATGCATGTGGAACCCAGAGTACGATCAACCGTGTGAACGGGAGACGTGTTCAAATATGTCTCAGTTTTCCTACCCTGGTACTCGGGTGCAACATTCCAGACGCTTTACTAACACTCTCCCCACTTGGAGAGTCAGCGCCTTTAACCTCCTGTTTGGTCCAGTTTGCAATTTCTGCGGAAGATGAACAGGAATAGGGAGAACCAATGAGAGACTAGCTGGAGGTGTCTGGACGGGCAAATTTAACTCTCATTTCCCACCAGGAAGAGGAATTAAACAAAGGATCAGCGTGCCGTGCCGGAACAAGATTAGGGCCTGAAGCCATCCTGCGGGGTTGCGACCATCTCACAAGAAAGCGAGTTGAAGAAAGGAGCTCATGGGCACTGTAATTCACAAACCTGCAGAGTTATAAATGACAGCTATCGTCCAAAAATATACTGAAGTAAGGCTGCCAAGAGGACTTGAAAGCGGGGCAGAATTGCAGGAAACCGATTTCAGGAGGTAGACTGGAATTGCATTGAAAGCATAGGAAAAGAGGCAGAACGTCCACAATGATGCACTTGGCCAAAAAGGGCGTATGCGTTTTATCCTGAATATATTCAGGAAAAAACGCATACGCCCTTTTTGGCCAACCAAGCAAGTTTGCAAAGGAAATCTGCACTACAATGAAGTCTCACTTCCCCCCGGTCAAAAGGGCCATCTGAAAAAAGTGTAAAATCCAGAAAGGCAGGACAGGCCATGGAGAACTGGGAGCCTTGTTATGCTGATGGGCGGGATGTAAATTGCCAACAGACACTCGGGAGAAGTGTATGGTGTTTCCTGATGCATCTAAGAAACAAAGCAACAGAGACTAGGGCACTTCCACTTATGGTCCTATAGCTTAGGGAAATTAAAATCAAAAAGACACAGCCACCCCAAAGTTTGGGACGCCTCTGTTTACAAGAACCTCATTTACCGTACAAGTTCAATATCACAGAAAGTGAAAAATGGATAAAGAACTTGTGGTACTTACGTACAATGCAGTATCACTCAGCAATGAAATCTATGTCATCAGGCCCGTAGCAGCATAATGAGTGGATTCAGTTACGATGATTCTAACTGAAATAAGTCACACAGAAAAAGAAACATCATAAGATATCACTAATACACGGAATGTAAACTTGGCTACACAGGAACTGAATTCCAAAACAGAACAGGGTCTCAAATTTAGAAAACCAACTTATGCTTGCTTAAGGGGAAAGGTGAGTTGGGGTGCTGCATAAAACCAGAGATTGAAATGAGCACAGATAAAGTTCCTTAAGCCAAATATGGAATAGACAAGAGCTACTCCTTGCTCAACGAAATGGACTCAACACCCCATATTAAACGCCTAAGAATGTACCTGACTAGTAAGTATCTTAAAACCTATGGATTGCTATGTCTCCAAAAGAGAATCAAGCGTGTGTACAGGGGCATAAACTCAGTAGTGATAGGACTAGAGAGGTTCGGTGAGCAAATGAAGACCCTTTGAAGTCTTATTGCATGGTACCCATTCCACGGGTTTCAACTACCCAGGTTTAAGGTATTCTTCCTTCAGCTAAAACATGCATGTGGAACTCAGAGTATGATCAACCGTGTGAACGGGAGACGTGTTCAAATATGTCTCAGTTTTCCTCCCCTGGTATTCGGGTGCAACATTCCAGACGCTTTACTAACACTCTCCCCACTTGGAGAGTCAGCGCCTTTAACCTCCTGTTTGGCCCAGTTTGCAATTTCTGCGGAAGATGAACAGGAATAGCGAGAACCAATGAGAGACTAGCTGGAGGTGTCTGGACGGGCAAATTTAACTCTCATTTCCCACCAGGAAGAGGAATTAACCAAAGGCTCAGCGTCCCGTGCCGGAACCAGATTAGGGCCTGAAGCCATCCTGCGGTATTGCGGCCAGGTCACAAGAAAGCGAGTTGAAGAAAGGAGCTCAGGGGCACTGTAATTCACAAACCTGCAGAGTTATAAATGACAGCTATCGTCCAAAAATATACTGAAGTAAGGCTGCCAAGAGGACTTGAAAGCGGGGCAGAATTGCAGGAAACCGATTTCAGGAGGTAGACTGGAATTGCATTGAAAGCATAGGAAAAGAGGCAGAACGTCCACAATGATGCACTTGGCCAAAAAGGGCGTATGCGTTTTTTCCTGAATATATTCAGGAAAAAACGCATACGCCCTTTTTGGCCAACCAAGCAAGCTTGCAAAGGAAATCTGCACTACAATGAAGTCTCACTTCCCCCCGGTCAAAAGGGCCATCTGAAAAAAGTGTAAAATCCAGAAAGGCAGGACAGGCCATGGAGAACTGGGAGCCTTGTTATGCTGATGGGCGGGATGTAAATTGCCAACAGACACTCGGGAGAAGTGTATGGTGTTTCCTGAAACATCTAAAAAACAAAGCAACAGAGCCTAGGGCACTTCCACTTATGGTCCTATAGCTTAGGGAAATTAAAATCAAAAAGACACAGCCACCCCAAAGTTTGGGACGCCTCTGTTTACAGGAACCTCGTTTACCGTACAAGTTCAATATCACAGAAAATGAAAAATGGATAAAGAACTTGTGGTACCTACGTACAATGCAGTATCACTCAGCAATGAAATCTATGTCATCAGGCCCGTAGCAGCATAATGAGTGGATTCAGGTACAATGATTCTAACTGAAATAAGTCACACAGAAAAAGAAACATCATAAGATATCACTAATACACGGAATGTAAACTTGGCTACACAGGAACTGAATTCCAAAACAGAACAGGGTCTCATATTTAGAAAACCAACTTATGCTTGCTTAAGGGGAAAGGTGAGTTGGGGTGCTGCATAAAACCAGAGATTGAAATGAGCACAGATAAAGTTCCTTAAGCCAAATATGGAATAGACAAGAGCTACTCCTTGCTCAACGAAATGGACTCAACACCCCATATTAAACGCCTAAGAATGTACCTGACTAGTAAGTATCTGAAAACCTATGGATTCCTATGTTTCCAAAAGAGAATCAAGCGTGTGTACAGAGGCATAAACGCAGCAGTGGTAGGATTGGAGAGGTTCGGTGAGCAAATGAAGACCCTTTGAAGTCATATTGCATGGTACCCATTACACGGGTCTCAACTTTCCAGGTTTAAGGTATTCTTCCTTCAGCTAAAACATGCATGTGGAACCCAGAGTATGATCAACCGTGTGAACGGGAGACGTGTTCAAATATGTCTCAGTTTTCCTCCCCTGGTACTCGGGTGCAACATTCCAGACGCTTTACTAACACTCTCCCGACTTGGAGAGTCAGTCCCTTTAACCTCCTGTTTGGCCCAGTTTGCAATTTCTGCGGAAGATGAACAGGAATAGGGAGAACCAATGAGAGACTAGCTGGGGGTGTCTGGACGGGCAAATTTAACTCTCATTTCCCAACAGGAAGAGGAACTAACCAAAGGCTCAGCGTGCCGTGCCGGAACCAGATTAGGGCCTGAAGCCATCCTGCGGTGTTGTGACCAGCTCAAAAGAAAGTGAGTTGAAGAAAGGAGCTCAGGGGCACTGTAATTCACAAACCTGCAGAGTTATAAATGACAGCTATCGTCCAAAAATATACTGAAGTAAGGCTGCCAAGAGGACTTGAAAGCGGGGCAGAATTGCAGGAAACCGATTTCAGGAGGTAGACTGGAATTGCATTGAAAGCATAGGAAAAGAGGCAGAACGTCCACTATGATGCACTTGGCCAAAAAGGGCGTATGCGTTTTTTCCTGAATATATTCAGGAAAAAACGCATACGCCCTTTTTGGCCAACCAAGCAAGCTTGCAAAGGAAATCTGCACTACAATGAAGTCTCACTTCCCCCCGGTCAAAAGGGCCATCTGAAAAAAGTGTAAAATCCAGAAAGGCAGGACAGGCCATGGAGAACTGGGAGCCTTGTTATGCTGATGGGCGGGATGTAAATTGCCAACAGACACTCGGGAGAAGTGTATGGTGTTTCCTGAAACATCTAAGAAACAAAGCAACAGAGCCTAGGGCACTTCCACTTATGGTCCTATAGCTTAGGGAAATTAAAATCAAAATGACACAGCCACCCCAAAGTTTGGGACGCCTCTGTTTACAAGAACCTCGTTTACCGTACAAGTTCAGTATCACAGAAAGCGGAAAATGGATATAGAACTTTTGGTACTTATGTACAATGCAGTATCACTCAGCAATGAAATCTATGTCATCAGGCCCGTAGCAGCATAATGAGCGGATTCAGGTATGATGATTCTAACTGAAACAAGTCACACAGAAAAAGAAACATCATAAGATATCACTAATACACGGAATGTAAACTTGGCTACACAGGAACTGAATTCCAAAACAGAACAGGGTCTCAAATTTAGAAAACCAACTTATGCTTGCTTAAGGGGAAAGATGAGTTGGGGTGCTGCATAAAACCAGAGATTGAAATGAGCACAGATAAAATTCCTTAAGCCAAATATGGAATAGACAAGAGCTACTCCTTGCTCAACAAAAAGGACTCAACACCCCATATTAAACGCCTAAGAATGTACCTGACTAGTAAGTATCTTAAAACCTATGGATTGCTATGTCTCCGAAAGAGAATCAAGCATGTGTACAGGGGCATAAACGCAGCAGTGATAGGATTGGAGAGTTTCGGTGAGCAAATGAAGACCCTTTGAAGTCATATTGCATGGTAACCATTCCACGGGTTTCAACTACCCAGTTTTAAGGTATTCTTCCTTCAGCTAAAACATGCATGTGGAACCTAGAGTATGATCAACCATGTGATTGGGAGACGTGTTCAAATATGTCTCAGTTTTCGTCCCCTGGAACTCAGGTGCAACATTCCACACGCTTTACTAACACTCTCCCGACTTGGAGAGTCAGTCCCTTTAACCTCCTGTTTAGCCCAGTTTGCAATTTCTGCGGAAGATGAACAGGAATAGCGAGAACCAATGAGAGACTAGCTGCAGGTGTCTGGACGGGCAAATTTAACTCTCATTTCCCACCAGGAAGAGGAATTAACCAAAGGCTCAGCGTGCCGTGCCGGAACCAGATTAGGGCCTGAAGCCATCCTGTGGTGTTGCGGCCAGGTCACAAGAAAGCGAGTTGAAGAAAGGAGCTCAGGGGCACTGTAATTCACAAACCTGCAGAGTTATAAATGACAGCTATCGTCCAAAAATATACTGAAGTAAGACTGCCAAGAGGACTTGAAAGTGGGGCAGAATTGCAGGAAACCGATTTCAGGAGGTAGACTGGAATTGCATTGAAAGCATAGGAAAAGAGGCAGAACGTCCACAATGATGCACTTGGCCAAAAAGGGCGTATGCGTTTTTTCCTGAATATATTCAGGAAAAAACGCATACGCCCTTTTTGGCCAACCAAGCAAGCTTGCAAAGGAAATCTGCACTACAACGAAGTCTCACTTCCCCCCGGTCAAAAGGGCCATCTGAAAAAAGTGTAAAATCCAGCAAGGCAGGACAGGCCATGGAGAACTGGGAGCCTCGTTATGCTGATGGGCGGGATGTAAATTGCCAACAGACACTCGGGAGAAGTGTATGGTGTTTCCTAAAGCATCTAAGAAACAAAGCAACAGAGCCTAGGGCACTTCCACTTATGGTCCTATAGTTTAGGGAAATTAAAATCAAAAAGACACAGCCACCCCAAAGTTTGGAACGGCTCTGTTTACAAGAACCTCGTTTAGAGTACAAGTTCAACATCGCAGAAAGTGAAAAATGGATACAGAAGTTATGGTATTTACTTACAAAGCAATATCACTCAGCAATGAAATCTATGTCATCAGGCCCTTAGCAGCACAATGAGTGGATTTAGGTACGATGATTCTAACTGAAATAAGTCACACAGAAAAAGAAACATCATAAGATATCAGTAATACACGGAATGTAAACTTGGCTACACAGGAACTGAATTCCAAAACAGAACAGCGTCTCAAATTTAGAAAACCAACTTATGCTTGCTTAAGGGGAAAGTTGAGTTGGGGTGCTGCATAAAACCAGAGATTGAAATGAGCACAGATAAAGTTCCTTAAGCCAAATATGGAATAGACAAGAGCTACTCCTTGCTCAACGAAAAGGACTCAACACCCCATATTAAACGCCTAAGAATGTACCTGACTAGTAAGTATCTTAAAACCTATGGATTGCTATGTCTCCGAAAGAGAATCAAGCATGTGTACAGGGGCATAAACGCAGCAGTGATAGGATTGGAGAGGTTCGGTTAGCAAATGAAGACCCTTTGAAGTCATATTGCATGGTACCCATTCCACGGGTATCAACTACCCAGTTTTAAGGTATTCTTCCTTCAGCTAAAACATGCATGTGGAACCTAGAGTATGATCAACTGTGTGATCGGGAGACGTGTTCAAATATGTCTCAATTTTCGTACCCTGGTACTCAGGTGCAACATTCCAGACGCTTTACTAACACTCTCCCGACTTGGAGAGTCAGTCCCCTTAACCTCTTGTTTGGCCCAGTTTGCAATTTCTGCGGAAGATGAACAGGAATAGCGAGAACCAATGAGAGACTAGCTGGAGGTGTCTGGACGGGCAAATTTAACTCTCATTTCCCACCAGGAAGAGGAATTAACCAAAGGCTCAGCGTGCCGTGCCGGAACCAGATTAGGGCCTGAAGCCATCCTGCGGTGTTGCGGCCAGGTCACAAGAAAGCGAGTTGAAGAAAGGAGCTCAGGGGCATTGTAATTCACAAACCTGCAGAGTAATAAATGACAGCTATCGTCCAAAAATATACTGAAGTAAGGCTGCCAAGAGGACTTGAAAGTGGGGCAGAATTGCAGGAAACCGATTTCAGGAGGTAGACTGGAATTGCATTGAAAGCATAGGAAAAGAGGCAGAACGTCCCCAATGATGCACTTGGCCAAAAAGGGCGTATGCGTTTTTTCCTGAATATATTCAGGAAAAAACGCATACGCCCTTTTTGGTCAACCAAGCAAACTTGCAAAGGAAATCTGCACTACAATGAAGTCTCACTTCCCCCCGGTCAAAAGGGCCATCTGAAAAAAGTGTAAAATCCAGAAAGGCAGGACAGGCCATGGAGAACTGGGAGCCTTGTTATGCTGATGGGCGGGATGTAAATTGCCAACAGACACTCGGGAGAAGTGTATGGTGTTTCCTGAAACATCTAAGAAACAAAGCAACAGAGCCTAGGGCACTTCCACTTATGGTCCTATAGCTTAGGGAAATTAAAATCAAAAATACAGAGCCACCCCAAAGTTTGGGACGCCTCTGTTTACAAGAACCTCATTTACCGTACAAGTTCAATATCACAGAAAGTGAAAAATGGATAAAGAACTTGTGGTACTTACGTACAATGCAGTATCACTCAGCAATGAAATCTATGTCATCAGGCCCGTAGCAGCATAATGAGTTGATTCAGGTACGATGATTCTAACTGAAATAAGTCACACAGAAAAAGAAACATCATAAGATATCACTAATACACGGAATGTAAAGTTGGCTACACAGGAACTGAATTCCAAAACAGAAAAGGGTCTCAAATTTAGAAAACCAACTTATGCTTGCTTAAGGGGAAAGGTGAGTTGGGGTGCTGCATAAAACCAGAGTTTGAAATGAGCACAGATAAAGTTCCTTAAGCCAAATATGGAATAGACAAGAGCTACTCCTTGCTCAACGAAATGGACTCAACACCCCATATTAAACGCCTAAGAATGTACCTGACTAGTACTTATCTTAAAACCTATGGATTGCTGTGTCTCCAAAAGAGAATCAAGCCTGTGTACAGGGGCAAAAACGCAGCAGTGATAGGATTGGAGAGGTTTGGTGAGCAAATGAAGACCCTTTGAAGTCATATTGCATGGTACCCATTACACGGGTCTCAACTCTCCAGGTTTAAGGTATTCTTCCTTCAGCTAAAACATGCATGTGTAACCCAGAGTATGATCAACCATGTGAACGGGAGACGTGTTCAAATATGTCTCAGTTTTCCTCCCCTGGTACTCGGGTGCAACATTCCAGACGCTTTACTAACATTCTCCCCACTTGGAGAGTCAGTCCCTTTAACCTCCTGTTTGGCCCAGTTTGCAATTTCTGCGGAAGATGAACAGGAATAGCGAGAACCAATGAGAGACTAGCTGGAGGTGTCTGGACGGGCAAATTTAACTCTCATTTCCCACCAGGAAGAGGAATTAACCAAAGGCTCAGCGTGCCGTGCCGGAACCAGATTAGGGCCTGAAGCCATCCTGCGGTGTTGCGGCCAGCTCAAAAGAAAGCGAGTTGAAGAAAGGAGCTCAGGGGCACTGTAATTCACAAACCTGCAGAGTTATAAATGACAGCTATCGTCCAAAAATATACTGAAGTAAGGCTGCCAAGAGGACTTGAAAGCGGGGCAGAATTGCAGGAAACCGATTTCAGGAGGTAGACTGGAATTGCATTGAAAGCATAGGAAAAGAGGCAGAACGTCCACAATGATGCACTTGGCCAAAAAGGGCGTATGCGTTTTTTCCTGAATATATTCAGGAAAAAACGCATACGCCCTTTTTGGCCAACCAAGCAAGCTTGCAAAGGAAATCTGCACTACAATGAAGTCTCACTTCCCCCCGGTCAAAAGGGCCATCTGAAAAAAGTGTAAAATCCAGAAAGGCAGGACAGGCCATGGAGAACTGGGAGCCTTGTTATGATGATGGGCGGGATGTAAATTGCCAACAGACACTCAGGAGAAGTGTATGGTGTTTCCTGAAACATTTAAAAAACAAAGCAACAGAGCCTAGGGCACTTCCACTTATGGTCCTATAGCTTAGGGAAATTAAAATCAAAAAGACACAGCCACCCCAAAGTTTGGAACGGCTCTGTTTACAAGAACCTCGTTTACAGTACAAGTTCAACATCGCAGAAAGTGAAAAATGGATAAAGAAGTTGTGGTATTTACTTACAAAGCAATATCACTCAGCAATGAAATCTATGTCATCAGGCCCTTAGCAGCACAATGAGTGGATTCAGGTATGATGATTCTAACTGAAATAAGTCACACAGAAAAAGAAACATCATAAGATATCACTAATACATGGAATGTAAACTTGGCTACACAGGAACTGAATTACAGAACAGAACAGGGTCTCAAATTTAGAAAACCAACTTATGCTTGCTTAAGGGGAAAGGTGAGTTGGGGTGTTGCATAAAACCAGAGATGGAAATGAGCACAGATAAAGTTCCTTAAGCCAAATATGGAATAGACAAGAGCTACTCCTTGATCAACGAATTGGACTCAACACACCATATTCAACGCCTAAGAATGTACCTGACTAGTAAGTATCTTAAAACCTATGGATTGCTATGTCTCCAAAAGAGAATCAAGCATGTGTACAGGGGCATAAACGCAGCAGTGATAGGATTGGAGAGGTTCGGTGAGCAAACGAAGACCCTTTGAAGTCATATTGCATGGTACCCATTACACGGGTCTCAACTCTCCAGGTTTAAGGTATTCTTCCTTCAGCTAAAACATGCATGTGGAACCCAGAGTACGATCAACCGTGTGAATGGGAGACGTGTTCAAATATGTCTCAGTTTTCCTACCCTGGTACTCGGGTGCAACATTCCAGACGCTTTACTAACACTCTCCCCACTTGGAGAGTCAGCGCCTTTAACCTCCTGTTTGGTCCAGTTTGCAATTTCTGCGGAAGATGAACAGGAATAGGGAGAACCAATGAGAGACTAGCTGGAGGTGTCTGGACGGGCAAATTTAACTCTCATTTCCCACCAGGAAGAGGAATTAAACAAAGGATCAGCGTGCCGTGCCGGAACAAGATTAGGGCCTGAAGCCATCCTGCGGGGTTGCGACCATCTCACAAGAAAGCGAGTTGAAGAAAGGAGCTCATGGGCACTGTAATTCACAAACCTGCAGAGTTATAAATGACAGCTATCGTCCAAAAATATACTGAAGTAAGGCTGCCAAGAGGACTTGAAAGCGGGGCAGAATTGCAGGAAACCGATTTCAGGAGGTAGACTGGAATTGCATTGAAAGCATAGGAAAAGAGGCAGAACGTCCACAATGATGCACTTGGCCAAAAAGGGCGTATGCGTTTTATCCTGAATATATTCAGGAAAAAACGCATACGCCCTTTTTGGCCAACCAAGCAAGTTTGCAAAGGAAATCTGCACTACAATGAAGTCTCACTTCCCCCCGGTCAAAAGGGCCATCTGAAAAAAGTGTAAAATCCAGAAAGGCAGGACAGGCCATGGAGAACTGGGAGCCTTGTTATGCTGATGGGCGGGATGTAAATTGCCAACAGACACTCGGGAGAAGTGTATGGTGTTTCCTGATGCATCTAAGAAACAAAGCAACAGAGACTAGGGCACTTCCACTTATGGTCCTATAGCTTAGGGAAATTAAAATCAAAAAGACACAGCCACCCCAAAGTTTGGGACGCCTCTGTTTACAAGAACCTCATTTACCGTACAAGTTCAATATCACAGAAAGTGAAAAATGGATAAAGAACTTGTGGTACTTACGTACAATGCAGTATCACTCAGCAATGAAATCTATGTCATCAGGCCCGTAGCAGCATAATGAGTGGATTCAGTTACGATGATTCTAACTGAAATAAGTCACACAGAAAAAGAAACATCATAAGATATCACTAATACACGGAATGTAAACTTGGCTACACAGGAACTGAATTCCAAAACAGAACAGGGTCTCAAATTTAGAAAACCAACTTATGCTTGCTTAAGGGGAAAGGTGAGTTGGGGTGCTGCATAAAACCAGAGATTGAAATGAGCACAGATAAAGTTCCTTAAGCCAAATATGGAATAGACAAGAGCTACTCCTTGCTCAACGAAATGGACTCAACACCCCATATTAAACGCCTAAGAATGTACCTGACTAGTAAGTATCTTAAAACCTATGGATTGCTATGTCTCCAAAAGAGAATCAAGCGTGTGTACAGGGGCATAAACTCAGTAGTGATAGGACTAGAGAGGTTCGGTGAGCAAATGAAGACCCTTTGAAGTCTTATTGCATGGTACCCATTCCACGGGTTTCAACTACCCAGGTTTAAGGTATTCTTCCTTCAGCTAAAACATGCATGTGGAACTCAGAGTATGATCAACCGTGTGAACGGGAGACGTGTTCAAATATGTCTCAGTTTTCCTCCCCTGGTATTCGGGTGCAACATTCCAGACGCTTTACTAACACTCTCCCCACTTGGAGAGTCAGCGCCTTTAACCTCCTGTTTGGCCCAGTTTGCAATTTCTGCGGAAGATGAACAGGAATAGCGAGAACCAATGAGAGACTAGCTGGAGGTGTCTGGACGGGCAAATTTAACTCTCATTTCCCACCAGGAAGAGGAATTAACCAAAGGCTCAGCGTGCCGTGCCGGAACCAGATTAGGGCCTGAAGCCATCCTGCGGTATTGCGGCCAGGTCACAAGAAAGCGAGTTGAAGAAAGGAGCTCAGGGGCACTGTAATTCACAAACCTGCAGAGTTATAAATGACAGCTATCGTCCAAAAATATACTGAAGTAAGGCTGCCAAGAGGACTTGAAAGCGGGGCAGAATTGCAGGAAACCGATTTCAGGAGGTAGACTGGAATTGCATTGAAAGCATAGGAAAAGAGGCAGAACGTCCACAATGATGCACTTGGCCAAAAAGGGCGTATGCGTTTTTTCCTGAATATATTCAGGAAAAAACGCATACGCCCTTTTTGGCCAACCAAGCAAGCTTGCAAAGGAAATCTGCACTACAATGAAGTCTCACTTCCCCCCGGTCAAAAGGGCCATCTGAAAAAAGTGTAAAATCCAGAAAGGCAGGACAGGCCATGGAGAACTGGGAGCCTTGTTATGCTGATGGGCGGGATGTAAATTGCCAACAGACACTCGGGAGAAGTGTATGGTGTTTCCTGAAACATCTAAAAAACAAAGCAACAGAGCCTAGGGCACTTCCACTTATGGTCCTATAGCTTAGGGAAATTAAAATCAAAAAGACACAGCCACCCCAAAGTTTGGGACGCCTCTGTTTACAGGAACCTCGTTTACCGTACAAGTTCAATATCACAGAAAATGAAAAATGGATAAAGAACTTGTGGTACCTACGTACAATGCAGTATCACTCAGCAATGAAATCTATGTCATCAGGCCCGTAGCAGCATAATGAGTGGATTCAGGTACGATGATTCTAACTGAAATAAGTCACACAGAAAAAGAAACATCATAAGATATCACTAATACACGGAATGTAAACTTGGCTACACAGGAACTGAATTCCAAAACAGAACAGGGTCTCATATTTAGAAAACCAACTTATGCTTGCTTAAGGGGAAAGGTGAGTTGGGGTGCTGCATAAAACCAGAGATTGAAATGAGCACAGATAAAGTTCCTTAAGCCAAATATGGAATAGACAAGAGCTACTCCTTGCTCAACGAAATGGACTCAACACCCCATATTAAACGCCTAAGAATGTACCTGACTAGTAAGTATCTGAAAACCTATGGATTCCTATGTTTCCAAAAGAGAATCAAGCGTGTGTACAGAGGCATAAACGCAGCAGTGGTAGGATTGGAGAGGTTCGGTGAGCAAATGAAGACCCTTTGAAGTCATATTGCATGGTACCCATTACACGGGTCTCAACTTTCCAGGTTTAAGGTATTCTTCCTTCAGCTAAAACATGCATGTGGAACCCAGAGTATGATCAACCGTGTGAACGGGAGACGTGTTCAAATATGTCTCAGTTTTCCTCCCCTGGTACTCGGGTGCAACATTCCAGACGCTTTACTAACACTCTCCCGACTTGGAGAGTCAGTCCCTTTAACCTCCTGTTTGGCCCAGTTTGCAATTTCTGCGGAAGATGAACAGGAATAGGGAGAACCAATGAGAGACTAGCTGGGGGTGTCTGGACGGGCAAATTTAACTCTCATTTCCCAACAGGAAGAGGAACTAACCAAAGGCTCAGCGTGCCGTGCCGGAACCAGATTAGGGCCTGAAGCCATCCTGCGGTGTTGTGACCAGCTCAAAAGAAAGTGAGTTGAAGAAAGGAGCTCAGGGGCACTGTAATTCACAAACCTGCAGAGTTATAAATGACAGCTATCGTCCAAAAATATACTGAAGTAAGGCTGCCAAGAGGACTTGAAAGCGGGGCAGAATTGCAGGAAACCGATTTCAGGAGGTAGACTGGAATTGCATTGAAAGCATAGGAAAAGAGGCAGAACGTCCACTATGATGCACTTGGCCAAAAAGGGCGTATGCGTTTTTTCCTGAATATATTCAGGAAAAAACGCATACGCCCTTTTTGGCCAACCAAGCAAGCTTGCAAAGGAAATCTGCACTACAATGAAGTCTCACTTCCCCCCGGTCAAAAGGGCCATCTGAAAAAAGTGTAAAATCCAGAAAGGCAGGACAGGCCATGGAGAACTGGGAGCCTTGTTATGCTGATGGGCGGGATGTAAATTGCCAACAGACACTCGGGAGAAGTGTATGGTGTTTCCTGAAACATCTAAGAAACAAAGCAACAGAGCCTAGGGCACTTCCACTTATGGTCCTATAGCTTAGGGAAATTAAAATCAAAATGACACAGCCACCCCAAAGTTTGGGACGCCTCTGTTTACAAGAACCTCGTTTACCGTACAAGTTCAGTATCACAGAAAGCGGAAAATGGATATAGAACTTTTGGTACTTATGTACAATGCAGTATCACTCAGCAATGAAATCTATGTCATCAGGCCCGTAGCAGCATAATGAGCGGATTCAGGTATGATGATTCTAACTGAAATAAGTCACACAGAAAAAGAAACATCATAAGATATCACTAATACACGGAATGTAAACTTGGCTACACAGGAACTGAATTCCAAAACAGAACAGGGTCTCAAATTTAGAAAACCAACTTATGCTTGCTTAAGGGGAAAGATGAGTTGGGGTGCTGCATAAAACCAGAGATTGAAATGAGCACAGATAAAGTTCCTTAAGCCAAATATGGAATAGACAAGAGCTACTCCTTGCTCAACAAAAAGGACTCAACACCCCATATTAAACGCCTAAGAATGTACCTGACTAGTAAGTATCTTAAAACCTATGGATTGCTATGTCTCCGAAAGAGAATCAAGCATGTGTACAGGGGCATAAACGCAGCAGTGATAGGATTGGAGAGTTTCGGTGAGCAAATGAAGACCCTTTGAAGTCATATTGCATGGTAACCATTCCACGGGTTTCAACTACCCAGTTTTAAGGTATTCTTCCTTCAGCTAAAACATGCATGTGGAACCTAGAGTATGATCAACCATGTGATTGGGAGACGTGTTCAAATATGTCTCAGTTTTCGTCCCCTGGAACTCAGGTGCAACATTCCACACGCTTTACTAACACTCTCCCGACTTGGAGAGTCAGTCCCTTTAACCTCCTGTTTAGCCCAGTTTGCAATTTCTGCGGAAGATGAACAGGAATAGCGAGAACCAATGAGAGACTAGCTGGAGGTGTCTGGACGGGCAAATTTAACTCTCATTTCCCACCAGGAAGAGGAATTAACCAAAGGCTCAGCGTGCCGTGCCGGAACCAGATTAGGGCCTGAAGCCATCCTGTGGTGTTGCGGCCAGGTCACAAGAAAGCGAGTTGAAGAAAGGAGCTCAGGGGCACTGTAATTCACAAACCTGCAGAGTTATAAATGACAGCTATCGTCCAAAAATATACTGAAGTAAGACTGCCAAGAGGACTTGAAAGTGGGGCAGAATTGCAGGAAACCGATTTCAGGAGGTAGACTGGAATTGCATTGAAAGCATAGGAAAAGAGGCAGAACGTCCACAATGATGCACTTGGCCAAAAAGGGCGTATGCGTTTTTTCCTGAATATATTCAGGAAAAAACGCATACGCCCTTTTTGGCCAACCAAGCAAGCTTGCAAAGGAAATCTGCACTACAATGAAGTCTCACTTCCCCCCGGTCAAAAGGGCCATCTGAAAAAAGTGTAAAATCCAGCAAGGCAGGACAGGCCATGGAGAACTGGGAGCCTCGTTATGCTGATGGGCGGGATGTAAATTGCCAACAGACACTCGGGAGAAGTGTATGGTGTTTCCTAAAGCATCTAAGAAACAAAGCAACAGAGCCTAGGGCACTTCCACTTATGGTCCTATAGTTTAGGGAAATTAAAATCAAAAAGACACAGCCACCCCAAAGTTTGGAACGGCTCTGTTTACAAGAACCTCGTTTAGAGTACAAGTTCAACATCGCAGAAAGTGAAAAATGGATACAGAAGTTATGGTATTTACTTACAAAGCAATATCACTCAGCAATGAAATCTATGTCATCAGGCCCTTAGCAGCACAATGAGTGGATTTAGGTACGATGATTCTAACTGAAATAAGTCACACAGAAAAAGAAACATCATAAGATATCAGTAATACACGGAATGTAAACTTGGCTACACAGGAACTGAATTCCAAAACAGAACAGCGTCTCAAATTTAGAAAACCAACTTATGCTTGCTTAAGGGGAAAGTTGAGTTGGGGTGCTGCATAAAACCAGAGATTGAAATGAGCACAGATAAAGTTCCTTAAGCCAAATATGGAATAGACAAGAGCTACTCCTTGCTCAACGAAAAGGACTCAACACCCCATATTAAACGCCTAAGAATGTACCTGACTAGTAAGTATCTTAAAACCTATGGATTGCTATGTCTCCGAAAGAGAATCAAGCATGTGTACAGGGGCATAAACGCAGCAGTGATAGGATTGGAGAGGTTCGGTTAGCAAATGAAGACCCTTTGAAGTCATATTGCATGGTACCCATTCCACGGGTATCAACTACCCAGTTTTAAGGTATTCTTCCTTCAGCTAAAACATGCATGTGGAACCTAGAGTATGATCAACTGTGTGATCGGGAGACGTGTTCAAATATGTCTCAATTTTCGTACCCTGGTACTCAGGTGCAACATTCCAGACGCTTTACTAACACTCTCCCGACTTGGAGAGTCAGTCCCCTTAACCTCTTGTTTGGCCCAGTTTGCAATTTCTGCGGAAGATGAACAGGAATAGCGAGAACCAATGAGAGACTAGCTGGAGGTGTCTGGACGGGCAAATTTAACTCTCATTTCCCACCAGGAAGAGGAATTAACCAAAGGCTCAGCGTGCCGTGCCGGAACCAGATTAGGGCCTGAAGCCATCCTGCGGTGTTGCGGCCAGGTCACAAGAAAGCGAGTTGAAGAAAGGAGCTCAGGGGCATTGTAATTCACAAACCTGCAGAGTAATAAATGACAGCTATCGTCCAAAAATATACTGAAGTAAGGCTGCCAAGAGGACTTGAAAGTGGGGCAGAATTGCAGGAAACCGATTTCAGGAGGTAGACTGGAATTGCATTGAAAGCATAGGAAAAGAGGCAGAACGTCCCCAATGATGCACTTGGCCAAAAAGGGCGTATGCGTTTTTTCCTGAATATATTCAGGAAAAAACGCATACGCCCTTTTTGGTCAACCAAGCAAACTTGCAAAGGAAATCTGCACTACAATGAAGTCTCACTTCCCCCCGGTCAAAAGGGCCATCTGAAAAAAGTGTAAAATCCAGAAAGGCAGGACAGGCCATGGAGAACTGGGAGCCTTGTTATGCTGATGGGCGGGATGTAAATTGCCAACAGACACTCGGGAGAAGTGTATGGTGTTTCCTGAAACATCTAAGAAACAAAGCAACAGAGCCTAGGGCACTTCCACTTATGGTCCTATAGCTTAGGGAAATTAAAATCAAAAAGACAGAGCCACCCCAAAGTTTGGGACGCCTCTGTTTACAAGAACCTCATTTACCGTACAAGTTCAATATCACAGAAAGTGAAAAATGGATAAAGAACTTGTGGTACTTACGTACAATGCAGTATCACTCAGCAATGAAATCTATGTCATCAGGCCCGTAGCAGCATAATGAGTGGATTCAGGTACGATGATTCTAACTGAAATAAGTCACACAGAAAAAGAAACATCATAAGATATCACTAATACACGGAATGTAAAGTTGGCTACACAGGAACTGAATTCCAAAACAGAAAAGGGTCTCAAATTTAGAAAACCAACTTATGCTTGCTTAAGGGGAAAGGTGAGTTGAGGTGCTGCATAAAACCAGAGTTTGAAATGAGCACAGATAAAGTTCCTTAAGCCAAATATGGAATAGACAAGAGCTACTCCTTGCTCAACGAAATGGACTCAACACCCCATATTAAACGCCTAAGAATGTACCTGACTAGTACTTATCTTAAAACCTATGGATTGCTGTGTCTCCAAAAGAGAATCAAGCCTGTGTACAGGGGCAAAAACGCAGCAGTGATAGGATTGGAGAGGTTTGGTGAGCAAATGAAGACCCTTTGAAGTCATATTGCATGGTACCCATTACACGGGTCTCAACTCTCCAGGTTTAAGGTATTCTTCCTTCAGCTAAAACATGCATGTGTAACCCAGAGTATGATCAACCATGTGAACGGGAGACGTGTTCAAATATGTCTCAGTTTTCCTCCCCTGGTACTCGGGTGCAACATTCCAGACGCTTTACTAACATTCTCCCCACTTGGAGAGTCAGTCCCTTTAACCTCCTGTTTGGCCCAGTTTGCAATTTCTGCGGAAGATGAACAGGAATAGCGAGAACCAATGAGAGACTAGCTGGAGGTGTCTGGACGGGCAAATTTAACTCTCATTTCCCACCAGGAAGAGGAATTAACCAAAGGCTCAGCGTGCCGTGCCGGAACCAGATTAGGGCCTGAAGCCATCCTGCGGTGTTGCGGCCAGCTCAAAAGAAAGCGAGTTGAAGAAAGGAGCTCAGGGGCACTGTAATTCACAAACCTGCAGAGTTATAAATGACAGCTATCGTCCAAAAATATACTGAAGTAAGGCTGCCAAGAGGACTTGAAAGCGGGGCAGAATTGCAGGAAACCGATTTCAGGAGGTAGACTGGAATTGCATTGAAAGCATAGGAAAAGAGGCAGAACGTCCACAATGATGCACTTGGCCAAAAAGGGCGTATGCGTTTTTTCCTGAATATATTCAGGAAAAAACGCATACGCCCTTTTTGGCCAACCAAGCAAGCTTGCAAAGGAAATCTGCACTACAATGAAGTCTCACTTCCCCCCGGTCAAAAGGGCCATCTGAAAAAAGTGTAAAATCCAGAAAGGCAGGACAGGCCATGGAGAACTGGGAGCCTTGTTATGATGATGGGCGGGATGTAAATTGCCAACAGACACTCAGGAGAAGTGTATGGTGTTTCCTGAAACATTTAAAAAACAAAGCAACAGAGCCTAGGGCACTTCCACTTATGGTCCTATAGCTTAGGGAAATTAAAATCAAAAAGACACAGCCACCCCAAAGTTTGGGACGCCTGTGTTTACAAGAACCTCGTTTACAGTACAAGTTCAACATCGCAGAAAGTGAAAAATTGATAAAGAAGTTTTGGTATTTACTTACAAAGCAATATCACTCAGCAATGAAATCTATGTCATCAGGCCCTTAGCAGGACAATGAGTGGATTCAGGTATGATGATTCTAACTGAAATAAGTCACACAGAAAAAGAAACATCATAAGATATCAGTAATACACGGAATGTAACCTTGGCTACAGAGGAACTGAATTACAGAACAGAACAGGGTCTCAAATTTAGAAAACTAACTTATGCTTGCTTAAGGGGAAAGGTGAGTTGGGGTGCTGCATAAAACCAGAGATTGAAATGAGCACAGATAAAGTTCCTTAAGCCAAATATGGAATAGACAAGAGCTACTCCTTGCTCAACGATATGGACTCAAAACCGCATATTAAACGCCTAAGAATGTACCTGACTAGTAAGTATCTTAAAACCTATGGATTCCTATGTCTCCGAAAGAGAATCAAGCATGTGTACAGGGGCATAAAGGCAGCAGTGATAGGATTGGAGAGGTTCGGTGAGCAAATGAAGACCCTTTGAAGTCATATTGCATGGTACCCATTCCACGGGTCTCAACTCTCCAGGTTTAAGGTATTCTTCCTTCAGCTAAAACATGCATGTGGAACCCAGAGTATGATCAACTGTGTGAACGGGAGACGTGTTCAAATATGTCTCAGTTTTCTTACCCTGGTACTCGGGTGCAACATTCCAGACGCTTTACTAACACTCTCCCCACTTGGAGAGTCAGCGCCTTTAAACTCCTGTTTGGTCCAGTTTGCAATTTCTGCGGAAGATGAACAGGAATAGGGAGAATCAATGAGAGACAAGCTGGAGGTGTCTGGACGGGCAAATTTAACTCTCATTTCCCACCAGGAAGAGGAAATAACCAAAGGCTCAGCATGCCGTGCCGGAACCAGATTAGGGCCTGAAGCCATCCAGCGGTGTTGCGGCCAGCTCAAAAGAAAGCGAGTTGAAGAAAGGAGCTCAGGGGCACTGTAATTCACAAACCTGCAGAGTTATAAATGACAGCTATCGTCCAAAAATATACCGAAGTAAGGCTGCCAAGAGGACTTGAAAGCGGGGCAGAATTGCAGGAAACCGATTTCAGGAGGTAGACTGGAATTGCATTGAAAGCATAGGAAAAGAGGCAGAACGTCCACAATGATGCACTTGGCCAAAAAGGGCGTATGCGTTTTTTCCTGAATATATTCAGGAAAAAACGCATACGCCCTTTTTGGCCAACCAAGCAAACTTGCAAAGGAAATCTGCACTACAATGAAGTCTCACTTCCCCCCGGTCAAAAGGGCCATCTGAAAAAAGTGTAAAATCCAGAAAGGCAGGACAGGCCATGGAGAACTGGGAGCCTTGTTATGCTGATGGGCGGGATGTAAATTGCCAACAGACACTCGGGAGAAGTGTATGGTGTTTCCTGAAACATCTAAGAAACAAAGCAACAGAGCCTAGGGCACTTCCACTTATGGTCCTATAGCTTACGGAAATTAAAATAAAAAAGACACAGCCACCCCAAAGTTTGGGACGCCTCTGTTTACAAGAACCTCATTTACCGTACAAGTTCAATATCACAGAAAGTGAAAAATGGATAAAGAACTTGTGGTACTTACGTACAATGCAGTATCACTCAGCAATGAAATCTATGTCATCAGGCCCGTAGCAGCATAATGAGTGGATTCAGGTACAATGATTCTAACTGAAATAAGTCACACAGAAAAAGAAACATCATAAGATATCACTAATACACAGAATGTAAACTTGGCTACACAGGAACTGAATTCCAAAACAGAACAGGGTCTCAAATTTAGAAAACCAACTTATGCTTGCTTAAGGGGAAAGGTGAGTTGGGGTGCTGCATAAAACCAGAGATTGAAATGAGCACAGATAAAGTTCCTTAAGCCAAATATGGAATAGACAAGAGCTACTCCTTGCTCAACGAAATGGACTCAACACCCCATATTAAACGCCTAAGAATGTACCTGACTAGAAAGTATCTTAAAACCTATGGATTGCTGTGTCTCCAAAAGAGAATCAAGCCTGTGTACAGGGGCATAAACGCAGCAGTGATAGGATTGGAGAGGTTTGGTGAGCAAATGAAGACCCTTTGAAGTCATATTGCATGGTACCCATTACACGGGTCTCAACTCTCCAGGTTTAAGGTATTCTTCCTTCAGCTAAAACATGCATGTGGAACCCAGAGTATGATCAACCGTGTGAACGGGAGACGTGTTCAAATATGTCTCAGTTTTCCTCACCTGGTACTCGGGTGCAACATTCCAGATGCTTTACTAACACTCTCCCATCTTGGAGAGTCAGCGCCTTTAACCTCCTGTTTGGCCCAGTTTGCAATTTCTGCGGAAGATGAACAGGAATAGCGAGAACCAATGAGAGACTAGCTGGAGGTGTCTGGACGGGCAAATTTAACTCTCATTTCCCACCAGGAAGAGGAATTAACCAAAGGCTCAGCGTGCCGTGCCGGAACCAGATTAGGGCCTGAAGCCATCCTGCGGTGTTGCGGCCAGGTCACAAGAAAGCGAGTTGAAGAAAGGAGCTCAGGGGCACTGTAATTCACAAACCTGCAGAGTTATAAATGACAGCTATCGTCCAAAAATATACTGAAGTAAGGCTGCCAAGAGGACTTGAAAGCGGGGCAGAATTGCAGGAAACTGATTTCAGGAGGTAGACAGGAATTGCATTGAAAGCATAGGAAAAGAGGCAGAACGTCCACAATGATGCACTTGGCCAAAAAGGGCTTATGCGTTTTTTCCTGAATATATTCAGGAAAAAACGCATACGCCCTTTTTGGCCAACCAAGCAAGCTTGCAAAGGAAATCTGCACTACAATGAAGTCTCACTTCCCCCTGGTCAAAAGGGCCATCTGAAAAAAGTGTAAAATCCAGAAAGGCAGGACAGGCCATGGAGAACTGGGAGCCTTGTTATGATGATGGGCGGGATGTAAATTGCAAACAGACACTCCGGAGAAGTGTATGGTGTTTCCTGAAACATCTAAAAAACAAAGCAACAGAGCCTAGGGCACTTCCACTTATGGTCCTATAGCTTAGGGAAATTAAAATCAAAAAGACACAGCCACCCCAAAGTTTGGGACGCCTGTGTTTACAAGAACCTCGTTTACAGTACAAGTTCAACATCACAGAAAGTGAAAAATTGATTAAGAAGTTTTGGTATTTACTTACAAAGCAATATCACTCAGCAATGAAATCTATGTCATCAGGCCCTTAGCAGGACAATGAGTGGATTCAGGTATGATGATTCTAACTGAAATAAGTCACACAGAAAAAGAAACATCATAAGATATCAGTAATACACGGAATGTAACCTTGGCTACAGAGGAACTGAATTACAGAACAGAACAGGGTCTCAAATTTAGAAAACCAACTTATGCTCGCTTAAGGGGAAAGGTGAGTTGGGGTGCTGCATAAAACCAGAGATTGAAATGAGCACAGATAAAGTTCCTTAAGCCAAATATGGAATAGACAAGAGCTACTCCTTGCTCAACGATATGGACTCAAAACCGCATATTAAACGCCTAAGAATGTACCTGACTAGTAAGTATCTTAAAACCTATGGATTCCTATGTCTCCGAAAGAGAATCAAGCATGTGTACAGGGGCATAAAGGCAGCAGTGATAGGACTGGAGAGGTTCGGTGAGCAAATGAAGACCCTTTGAAGTCATATTGCATGGAACCCATTCCACGGGTTTCAACTACCCAGGTTTAAGGTATTCTTCCTTCAGCTAAAACATGCATGTGGAACCTAGAGTATGATCAACCATATGATCGGGAGACGTGTTCAAATATGTCTCAGTTTTCGTACCCTGGAACTCGGGTGCAACATTCCAGACGCTTTACTAACACTCTCCCGTCTTGGAGAGTCAGCGCCTTTAACCTCCTGTTTGGCCCAGTTTGCAATTTCTGCGGAAGATGAACAGGAATAGCGAGAACCAATGAGAGACTAGCTGGAGGTGTCTGGACGGGCAAATTTAACTCTCATTTCCCACCAGGAAGAGGAAATAACCAAAGGCTCAGCGTGCCGTGCCGGAACCAGATTAGGGCCTGAAGCCATCCTGCGGTGTTGCGGCCAGCTCACAAGAAAGCGAGTTGAAGAAAGGAGCTCAGGGGCACTGTAATTCACAAACCTGCAGAGTTATAAATGACAGCTATCGTCCAAAAATATACTGAAGTAAGGCTGCCAAGAGGACTTGAAAGCGGGGGAGAATTGCAGGAAACTGATTTCAGGAGGTAGACAGGAATTGCATTGAAAGCATAGGAAAAGAGGGAGAACGTCCACAATGATGCACTTGGCCAAAAAGGGCGTATGCGTTTTTTCCTGAATATATTCAGGAAAAAACGCATACGCCCTTTTTGGCCAACCAAGCAAACTTAAAAAGGAAATCTGCACTACAATGAAGTCTCACTTCCCCCCGGTCAAAAGGGCCATCTGAAAAAAGTGTAAAATCCAGAAAGGCAGGACAAGCCATGGAGAACTGGGAAACTTGTTATGCTGATGGGTGGGATGTAAATTGCCAACAGACACTCGGGAGAAGTGTATGGTGTTTCCTGAAACATCTAAAAAACAAAGCAACAGAGCCTAGGGCACTTCCACTTATGGTACTATAGCTTAGGGAAGTTAAAATCAAAAGGACACAGCCACCCCAAAGTTTGGGACACCTCTGTTTACAAGAACCTCGTTTACAGTACAAGTTCAACATCGCAGAAATTGAAAAATGGATAAAGAAGTTGTGGTATTTACTTACAAAGCAATATCACTCAGCACTGAAATCTATGTCATCAGGCCCGTAGCAGCACACTGAGTGGATTCAGATATGATGATTCTAACTGAAATAAGTCACACAGAAAAAGAAACATCATAAGATATCAGTAATACACGGAATGTAAACTTGGCTACACAGGAACTGAATTACAGAACAGAATAGTGTCTCAAATTTAGAAAACCAACTTATGCTTGCTTAAGGGGAAAGGTGAGTTGGGGTGCTGCATAAAAACAGAGATTGAAATGAGCACAGATAAAGTTCCTTAAGCCAAATATAGAATAGACAAGAGCTACTCCTTGCTCAACGAAATGGACTCAACACCCGATATTAAACGCCTAAGAATGTACCTGACTAGTAAGTATCTTAAAACCTATGGATTGCTATGTCTCCGAAAGAGAATCAAGCATGTGTACAGGGGCATAAACGCAGCAGTGATAGGATTGGAGAGGTTCACTGAGCAAATGAAGACACTTTGAAGTCATATTGCATGGTACCCATTCCAAGGGTTTCAACTACCCAGGTTTAAGGTATTCTTCCTTCAGCTAAAACATGCATGTGGAACCTAGAGTATGATCAACCATGTGATTGGGAGACGTGTTCAAATATGTCTCAGATTTCGTACTCTGGTACTCGGGTGCAACATTCCAGATGCTTTACTAACACTCTCCCAACTTGGAGAGTCAGTCCCTTTAACCTCCTGTTTGGCCCAGTTTGCAATTTCTGCGGAAGATGAACAGGAATAGCGAGAACCAATGAGAGACTAGCTGGAGGTGTCTGGACGGGCAAATTTAACTCTCATTTCCCACCAGGAAGAGGAATTAACCAAAGGCTCAGCGTGCCGTGCCCAAAACAGATTAGGGCCTGAAGCCATCCTGCGGTGTTGCAGCCAGGTCACAAGAAAGCGAGTTGAAGAAAGGAGCTCAGGGGCACTGTAATTCACAAACCTGCAGAGTTATAAATGACAGCTATCGTCCAAAAAATATACTGCAGTAAGGCTGCCAAGAGGACTTGAAAGCGGGGCAGAATTGCAGGAAACCGATTTCAGGAGGTAGACTGGAATTGCATTGAAAGCATAGGAAAAGAGGCAGAACGTCCACAATGATGCACTTGGCCAAAAAGGGCGTATGCGTTTTTTCCTGAATATATTCAGGAAAAAACGCATACGCCCTTTTTGGCCAACCAAGCAAACTTGCAAAGGAAATCTGCACTACAATGAAGTCTCACTTCCCCCCGGTCAAAAGGGCCATCTGAAAAAAGTGTAAAATCCAGAAAGGCAGGACAGGCCATGGAGAACTGGGAGCCTTGTTATGCTGATGGGCGGGATGTAAATGGCCAACAGACACTCGGGAGAAGTGTATGGTGTTTCCTGAAACATCTAAAAAACAAAGCAACAGAGCCTAGGGCACTTCCACTTATGGTCCTATAGCTCAGGGAAATTAAAATCAAAAAGACACAGCCACCCCAAAGTTTGGGACGCCTGTGTTTACAAGAACCTCGTTTACAGTACAAGTTCAACATCGCAGAAAGTGAAAAATGGATAAAGAACTTGTGGTACTTACATACAATGCAGTATCACTCAGCAATGAAATCTATGTCATCAAGCCCGTAGCAGCATAATGAGTGGATTCAGGTACGATGATTCTAACTGAAATAAGTCACACAGAAAAAGAAACATCATAAGATATCACTAATACACGGAATGTAAACTTGGCTACACAGGAACTGAATTCCAAAACAGAACAGGGTCTGAAATTTAGAAAACCAACTTATGCTTGCTTAAGGGGAAAGGTGAGTTGGGGTGCTGCATAAAACCAGAGATTGAAATGAGCACAGATAAAGTTCCTTAAGCCAAATATGGAATAGACAAGAGCTACTCCTTGCTCAACGAAATGGACTCAACACCCCATATTAAACGCCTAAGAATGTACCTGACTAGTAAGTATCTTAAAACCTATGGATTGCTATGTCTCCAAAAGAGAATCAAGCGTGTGTACAGGGGCATAAACGCAGCAGTGATAGGATTGGAGAGGTTCGGTGAGCAAATGAAGACCCTTTGAAGTCATATTGCATGGTACCCATTCCACGGGTCTCAACTCTCCAGGTTTAAGGTATTCTTCCTTCAGCTAAACATGCATGTGGAACCCAGAGTATGATCAACCGTGTGAACAGGAGACGTGTTCAAATATGTCTCAGTTTTCCTCCCCGGTACTCGGGTGCAACATTCCAGACGCTTTACTAACAGTCTCCCAACTTGGAGAGTCAGCGCCTTTAACCTCCTCTTTGGCCCAGTTTGCAATTTCTGCAGAAGATGAACAGGAATGGGGAGAACCAATGAGAGACTAGCTGGAGGTGTCTGGACGGGCAAATTTAACTCTCATTTCCCACCAGGAAGAGGAAATAACCAAAGGCTCAGCATGCCGTGCCGGAACCAGATTAGGGCCTGAAGCCATCCTGCGGTGTTGCGGCCAGCTCAAAAGAAAGCGAGTTGAAGAAAGGAGCTCAGGGGCACTGTAATTCACAAACCTGCAGAGTTATAAATGACAGCTATCGTCCAAAAATATACCGAAGTAAGGCTGCCAAGAGGACTTGAAAGCGGGGCAGAATTGCAGGAAACCGATTTCAGGAGGTAGACTGGAATTGCATTGAAAGCATAGGAAAAGAGGCAGAACGTCCACAATGATGCACTTGGCCAAAAAGGGCGTATGCGTTTTTTCCTGAATATATTCAGGAAAAAACGCATACGCCCTTTTTGGCCAACCAAGCAAGCTTGCAAAGGAAATCTGCACTACAATGAAGTCTCACTTCCCCCCGGTCAAAAGGGCCATCTGAAAAAAGTGTAAAATCCAGAAAGGCAGGACAGGCCATGGAGAACTGGGAGCCTTGTTATGCTGATGGGCGGGATGTAAATTGCCAACAGACACTCGGGAGAAGTGTATGGTGTTTCCTGAAACATCTAAGAAACAAAGCAACAGAGCCTAGGGCACTTCCACTTATGGTCCTATAGCTTAGAGAAATTAAAATTAAAAAGACACAGCCACCCCAAAGTTTGGGACGCCTCTGTTTACAAGAACCTCGTTTACCGTACAAGTTCAATATCACAGAAAGTGAAAAATGGATAAAGAACTTGTGGTACTTACGTACAATGCAGTATCACTCAGCAATGAAATCTATGTCATCAGGCCCTTAGCAGCACAATGAGTGGATTCAGGTATGATGATTCTAACTGAAATAAGTCACACAGAAAAAGAAACATCATAAGATATCACTAATACACGGAATGTAAACTTGGCTACACAGGAACTGAATTCCAAAACAGAACAGGGTCTCAAATTTAGAAAACCAACTTATGCTTGCTTAAGGGGAAAGGTGAGTTGGGGTGCTGCATAAAACCAGAGATTGAAATGAGCACAGATAAAGTTCCTTAAGCCAAATATGGAATAGACAAGAGCTACTCCTTGCTCAACGAAATGGACTCAACACCGCATATTAAACGCCTAAGAATGTACCTGACTAGTAAGTATCTTAAAACCTATGGATTGCTATGTCTCCGAAAGAGAACCAAGCATGTGTACAGGGGCATAAATGCAGCAGTGATAGGATTGGAGAGGTTCGGTGAGCAAATGAAGACCCTTTGAAGTCATATTGCATGGTACCCATTCCACGGGTTTCAACTACCCAGGTTTAAGGTATTCTTCCTTCAGCTAAAACATGCATGTGGAACCTAGAGTATGATCAACCATGTGATCGGGATACGTGTTCAAATATGTCTCAGTTTTGGTACCCTGGTACTCGGGTGCAACATTCCAGACGCTTTACTGACACTCTCCCAACTTGGAGAGTCAGTCCCTTTAACCTCCTGTTTGGCCCAGTTTGCAATTTCTGCGGAAGATGAACAGGAATAGGGAGAACCAATGAGAGACTAGCTGGAGGTGTCTGGACGGGCAAATTTAACTCTCATTTCCCACCAGGAAGAGGAATTAACCAAAGGCTCAGCGTGCCGTGCCCGAAACAGATTAGGGCCTGAAGCCATCTTGCGGTGTTGCGGCCAGCTCAAAAGAAAGCGAGTTGAAGAAAGGAACTCAGGGGCACTGTAATTCACAAACCTGCAGAGTTATAAATGACAGCTATCGTCCAAAAATATACTGAAGTAAGGCTGCCAAGAGGACTTGAAAGCGGGGCAGAATTGCAGGAAACCAATTTCAGTAGGTAGACTGGAATTGCATTGAAAGCATAGGAAAAGAGGCAGAACGTCCACAATGATGCACTTGGCCAAAAAGGGCGTATGCGTTTTTTCCTGAATATATTCAGGAAAAAACGCATACGCCCTTTTTGGCCAACCAAGCAAGCTTGCAAAGGAAATCTGCACTACAATGAAGTCTCACTTCCCCCCGGTCAAAAGGGCCATCTGAAAAAAGTGTAAAATCCAGAAAGGCAGGACAGGCCATGGAGAACTGGGAGCCTTGTTATGCTGATGGGCGGGATGTAAATTGCCAACAGACACTCGGGAGAAGTGTATGGTGTTTCCTGAAACATCTAAAAAACAAAACAACAGAGCCTAGGGCACTTCCACTTATGGTCCTATAGCTTAGGGAAATTAAAATCAAAAAGACACAGCCACCCCAAAGTTTGGAACGGCTCTGTTTACAAGAACCTCGTTTACAGTACAAGTTCAACATCGCAGAAATTGAAAAATGGATAAAGAAGTTGTGGTATATACTTACAAAGCAATATCACTCAGCACTGAAATCTATGTCATCAGGCGCTTAGCAGCACAATGAGTGGATTCAGATATGATGATTCTAACTGAAATAAGTCACACAGAAAAAGAAACATCATAAGATATCAGTAATACACGGAATGTAAACTTGGCTACACAGGAACTGAATTACAGAACAGAACAGGGTCTCAAATTTAGAAAACCAACTTATGCTTGCTTAAGGGGAAAGGTGAGTTGGGGTGCTGCATAAAACCAGAGATTGAAATGAGCACAGATAAAGTTCCTTAAGCCAAATATGAAATAGACAAGAGCTACTCCTTGCTCAACGAAATGGACTCAACACCGCATATTAAACGCCTAAGAATGTACCTGACTAGTAAGTATCTTAAAACCTATGGATTCCTATGTCTCCGAAAGAGAATCAAGCATGTGTACAGGGGCATAAAGGCAGCAGTGATAGGACTGGAGAGGTTCGGTGAGCAAATGAAGACCCTTTGAAGTCATATTGCATGGAACCCATTCCACGGGTTTCAACTACCCAGGTTTAAGGTATTCTTCCTTCAGCTAAAACATGCATGTGGAACCTAGAGTATGATCAACCATATGATCGGGAGACGTGTTCAAATATGTCTCAGTTTTCGTACCCTGGAACTCGGGTGCAACATTCCAGACGCTTTACTAACACTCTCCCGTCTTGGAGAGTCAGCGCCTTTAACCTCCTGTTTGGCCCAGTTTGCAATTTCTGCGGAAGATGAACAGGAATAGCGAGAACCAATGAGAGACTAGCTGGAGGTGTCTGGACGGGCAAATTTAACTCTCATTTCCCACCAGGAAGAGGAAATAACCAAAGGCTCAGCGTGCCGTGCCGGAACCAGATTAGGGCCTGAAGCCATCCTGCGGTGTTGCGGCCAGCTCACAAGAAAGCGAGTTGAAGAAAGGAGCTCAGGGGCACTGTAATTCACAAACCTGCAGAGTTATAAATGACAGCTATCGTCCAAAAATATACTGAAGTAAGGCTGCCAAGAGGACTTGAAAGCGGGGGAGAATTGCAGGAAACTGATTTCAGGAGGTAGACAGGAATTGCATTGAAAGCATAGGAAAAGAGGCAGAACGTCCACAATGATGCACTTGGCCAAAAAGGGCGTATGCGTTTTTTCCTGAATATATTCAGGAAAAAACGCATACGCCCTTTTTGGCCAACCAAGCAAACTTACAAAGGAAATCTGCACTACAATGAAGTCTCACTTCCCCCCGGTCAAAAGGGCCATCTGAAAAAAGTGTAAAATCCAGAAAGGCAGGACAAGCCATGGAGAACTGGGAGCCTTGTTATGCTGATGGGCGGGATGTAAATTGCCAACAGACACTCGGGAGAAGTGTATGGTGTTTCCTGAAACATCTAAAAAACAAAGCAACAGAGCCTAGGGCACTTCCACTTATGGTACTATAGCTTAGGGAAGTTAAAATCAAAAGGACACAGCCACCCCAAAGTTTGGGACACCTCTGTTTACAAGAACCTCGTTTACAGTACAAGTTCAACATCGCAGAAATTGAAAAATGGATAAAGAAGTTGTGGTATTTACTTACAAAGCAATATCACTCAGCACTGAAATCTATGTCATTAGGCCCGTAGCAGCACAATGAGTGGATTCAGATATGATGATTCTAACTGAAATAAGTCACACAGAAAAAGAAACATCATAAGATATCAGTAATACACGGAATGTAAACTTGGCTACACAGGAACTGAATTACAGAACAGAATAGTGTCTCAAATTTAGAAAACCAACTTATGCTTGCTTAAGGGGAAAGGTGAGTTGGGGTGCTGCATAAAAACAGAGATTGAAATGAGCACAGATAAAGTTCCTTAAGCCAAATATAGAATAGACAAGAGCTACTCCTTGCTCAACGAAATGGACTCAACACCCGATATTAAACGCCTAAGAATGTACCTGACTAGTAAGTATCTTAAAACCTATGGATTGCTATGTCTCCGAAAGAGAATCAAGCATGTGTACAGGGGCATAAACGCAGCAGTGATAGGATTGGAGAGGTTCACTGAGCAAATGAAGACACTTTGAAGTCATATTGCATGGTACCCATTCCACGGGTTTCAACTACCCAGGTTTAAGGTATTCTTCCTTCAGCTAAAACATGCATGTGGAACCTAGAGTATGATCAACCATGTGATTGGGAGACGTGTTCAAATATGTCTCAGATTTCGTACTCTGGTACTCGGGTGCAACATTCCAGATGCTTTACTAACACTCTCCCAACTTGGAGAGTCAGTCCCTTTAACCTCTTGTTTGGCCCAGTTTGCAATTTCTGCGGAAGATGAACAGGAATAGCGAGAACCAATGAGAGACTAGCTGGAGGTGTCTGGACGGGCAAATTTAACTCTCATTTCCCACCAGGAAGAGGAATTAACCAAAGGCTCAGCGTGCCGTGCCGGAACCAGATTAGGGCCTGAAGCCATCCTGCGGTGTTGCAGCCAGGTCACAAGAAAGCGAGTTGAAGAAAGGAGCTCAGGGGCACTGTAATTCACAAACCTGCAGAGTTATAAATAACAGCTATCGTCCAAAAAATATACTGAAGTAAGGCTGCCAAGAGGACTTGAAAGCGGGGCAGAATTGCAGGAAACCGATTTCAGGAGGTAGACTGGAATTGCATTGAAAGCATAGGAAAAGAGGCAGAACGTCCACAATGATGCACTTGGCCAAAAAGGGCGTATGCGTTTTTTCCTGAATATATTCAGGAAAAAACGCATACGCCCTTTTTGGCCAACCAAGCAAACTTGCAAAGGAAATCTGCACTACAATGAAGTCTCACTTCCCCCCGGTCAAAAGGGCCATCTGAAAAAAGTGTAAAATCCAGAAAGGCAGGACAGGCCATGGAGAACTGGGAGCCTTGTTATGCTGATGGGCGGGATGTAAATTGCCAACAGACACTCGGGAGAAGTGTATGGTGTTTCCTGAAACATCTAAAAAACAAAGCAACAGAGCCTAGGGCACTTCCACTTATGGTCCTATAGCTTAGGGAAATTAAAATCAAAAAGACACAGCCACCCGAAAGTTTGGAACGGCTCTGTTTACAAGAACCTCGTTTACAGTACAAGTTCAACATCGCAGAAATTGAAAAATGGATAAAGAAGTTGTGGTATATACTTACAAAGCAATATCACTCAGCACTGAAATCTATGTCATCAGGCGCTTAGCAGCACAATGAGTGGATTCAGATATGATGATTCTAACTGAAATAAATCACACAGAAAAAGAAACATCATAAGATATCAGTAATACACGGAATGTAAACTTGGCTACACAGGAACTGAATTACAGAACAGAACAGGGTCTCAAATTTAGAAAACCAACTTATGCTTTCTTAAGGGGAAAGGTGAGTTGGGGTGCTGCATAAAACCAGAGATTGAAATGAGCACAGATAAAGTTCCTTAAGCCAAATATGGAATAGACAAGAGCTACTCCTTGCTCAACGAAATGGACTCAACACCGCATATTAAACGCCTAAGAATGTACCTGACTAGTAAGTATCTTAAAACCTATGGATTGCTATGTCTCCGAAAGAGAATCAAGCATGTGTACAGGGGCATAAAGGCAGCAGTGATAGGACTGGAGAGGTTCGGTGAGCAAATGAAGACCCTTTGAAGTCATATTGCATGGAACCCATTCCACGGGTTTCAACTACCCAGGTTTAAGGTATTCTTCTTTCAGCTAAAACATGCATGTGGAACCTAGAGTATGATCAACCATGTGATCGGGATACGTGTTCAAATATGTCTCAGTTTTCGTACCCTGGTACTCGGGTGCAACATTCCAGACGCTTTACTAACACTCTCCCAACTTGGAGAGTCAGTCCCTTTAACCTCCTGTTTGGCCCAGTTTGCAATTTCTGCGGAAGATGAACAGGAATAGGGAGAACCAATGAGAGACTAGCTGGAGGTGTCTGGACGGGCAAATTTAACTCTCATTTCCCACCAGGAAGAGGAATTAACCAAAGGCTCAGCGTGCCGTGCCCAAAACAGATTAGGGCCTGAAGCCATCTTGCGGTGTTGCGGCCAGCTCAAAAGAAAGCGAGTTGAAGAAAGGAACTCAGGGGCACTGTAATTCACAAACCTGCAGAGTTATAAATGACAGCTATCGTCCAAAAATATACTGAAGTAAGGCTGCCAAGAGGACTTGAAAGCGGGGCAGAATTGCAGGAAACCAATTTCAGGAGGTAGACTGGAATTACATTGAAAGCATAGGAAAAGAGGCAGAACGACCACAATGATGCACTAGGCCAAAAAGGGCGTATGCGTTTTTTCCTGAATATATTCAGGAAAAAACGCATACGCCCTTTTTGGCCAACCAAGCAAGCTTGCAAAGGAAATCTGCACTACAATGAAGTCTCACTTCCCCCCGGTCAAAAGGGCCATCTGAAAAAAGTGTAAAATCCAGAAAGGCAGGACAGGCCATGGAGAACTGGGAGCCTTGTTATGCTGATGGGCGGGATGTAAATTGCCAACAGACACTCGGGAGAAGTGTATGGTGTTTCCTGAAACATCTAAAAAACAAAGCAACAGAGCCTAGGGCACTTCCACTTATGGTCCTATAGCTTAGGGAAATTAAAATCAAAAAGACACAGCCACCCCAAAGTTTGGAACGGCTCTGTTTAGAAGAACCTCGTTTACAGTACAAGTTCAACATCACAGAAATTGAAAAATGGATAAAGAAGTTGTGGTATATACTTACAAAGCAATATCACTCAGCACTGAAATCTATGTCATCAGGCGCTTAGCAGCACAATGAGTGGATTCAGATATGATGATTCTAACTGAAATAAGTCACACAGAAAAAGAAACATCATAAGATATCAGTAATACACGGAATGTAAACTTGGCTACACAGGAACTGAATTACAGAACAGAACAGGGTCTCAAATTTAGAAAACCAACTTATGCTTGCTTAAGGGGAAAGGTGAGTTGGAGTGCTGCATAAAACCAGAGATTGAAATGAGCACAGATAAATTTCCTTAAGCCAAATATGGAATAGACAAGAGCTACTCCTTGCTCAACGAAATGGACTCAACACCGCATATTAAACGCCTAAGAATGTACCTGACTAGTAAGTATCTTAAAACCTATGGATTGCTATGTCTCCAAAAGAGAATCAAGCGTGTGTACAGGGGCATAAACGCAGCAGTGATAGGATTGGAGAGGTTCGGTGAGCAAATGAAGACCCTTTGAAGTCATATTGCATGGTACCCATTCCATGGGGCTCAACTCTCCAGGTTTAAGGTATTCTTCCTTCAGCTAAAACATGCATGAGGAACCTAGAGTATGATCAACCATGTGATCGGGAGACGTGTTCAAATATGTCTCAGTTTTCGTACCCTGGTACTCGGGTGCAACATTCCAGACGCTTTACTAACACTCTCCCGACTTGGAGAGTCAGTCCCTTTAATCTCCTGTTTGGCCCAGTTTGCAAATTCAGCGGAAGATGAACAGGAATAGCGAGAACCAATGAGAGACTAGCTGGAGGTGTCTGGACGGGCAAATTTAACTCTCATTTCCCACCAGGAAGAGGAATTAACCAAAGGCTCAGCGTGCCGTGCCAGAACCAGATTAGGGCCTGAAGCCATCCTGCGGTGTTGCGGCCAGCTCAAAAGAAAGCGAGTTGAAGAAAGGAGCTCAGGGGCACTGTAATTCACAAACCTGCAGAGTTATAAATGACAGCTATCGTCCAAAAATATACCGAAGTAAGGCTGCCAAGAGGACTTGAAAGCGGGGCAGAATTGCAGGAAACCGATTTCAGGAGGTAGACTGGAATTGCATTGAAAGCATAGGAAAAGAGGCAGAACGTCCACAATGATGCACTTGGCCAAAAAGGGCGTATGCGTTTTTTCCTGAATATATTCAGGAAAAAACGCATACGCCCTTTTTGGCCAACCAAGCAAGCTTGCAAAGGAAATCTGCACTACAATGAAGTCTCACTTCCCCCCGGTCAAAAGGGCCATCTGAAAAAAGTGTAAAATCCAGAAAGGCAGGACAGGCCATGGAGAACTGGGAGCCTTGTTATGCTGATGGGCGGGATGTAAATTGCCAACAGACACTCGGGAGAAGTGTATGGTGTTTCCTGAAACATCTAAGAAACAAAGCAACAGAGCCTAGGGCACTTCCACTTATGGTCCTATAGCTTAGAGAAATTAAAATCAAAAAGACACAGCCACCCCAAAGTTTGGGACGCCTCTGTTTACAAGAACCTCGTTTACCGTACAAGTTCAATATCACAGAAAGTGAAAAATGGATAAAGAACTTGTGGTACTTACGTACAATGCAGTATCACTCAGCAATGAAATCTGTCATCAGGCCCTTAGCAGCACAATGAGTGGATTCAGGTATGATGATTCTAACTGAAATAAGTCACACAGAAAAAGAAACATCATAAGATATCACTAATACATGGAATGTAAACTTGGCTACACAAGAACTGAATTCCAAAACAGAACAGGGTCTCAAATTTAGAAAACCAACTTATGCTTGCTTAAGGGGAAAGGTGAGTTGGGGTGCTGCATAAAACCAGAGATTGAAATGAGCACAGATAAAGTTCCTTAAGCCAAATATGGAATAGACAAGAGCTACTCCTTGCTCAACGAAATGGACTCAACACCGCATATTAAACGCCTAAGAATGTACCTGACTAGTAAGTATCTTAAAACCTATGGATTGCTATGTCTCCGAAAGAGAACCAAGCATGTGTACAGGGGCATAAATGCAGCAGTGATAGGATTGGAGAGGTTCGGTGAGCAAATGAAGACCCTTTGAAGTCATATTGCATGGTACCCATTCCACGGGTTTCAACTACCCAGGTTTAAGGTATTCTTCCTTCAGCTAAAACATGCATGTGGAACCTAGAGTATGATCAACCATGTGATCGGGATACGTGTTCAAATATGTCTCAGTTTTCGTACCCTGGTACTCGGGTGCAACATTCCTGAGGCTTTACTAACACTCTCCCAACTTGGAGAGTCAGTCCCTTTAACCTCCTGTTTGGCCCAGTTTGCAATTTCTGCGGAAGATGAACAGGAATAGGGAGAACCAATGAGAGACTAGCTGGAGGTGTCTGGACGGGCAAATTTAACTCTCATTTCCCACCAGGAAGAGGAATTAACCAAAGGCTCAGCGTGCCGTGCCAGAACCAGATTAGGGCCTGAAGCCATCCTGCGGTGTTGCGGCCAGCTCAAAAGAAAGCGAGTTGAAGAAAGGAGCTCAGGGGCACTGTAATTCACAAACCTGCAGAGTTATAAATGACAGCTATCGTCCAAAAATATACCGAAGTAAGGCTGCCAAGAGGACTTGAAAGCGGGGCAGAATTGCAGGAAACCGATTTCAGGAGGTAGACTGGAATTGCATTGAAAGCATAGGAAAAGAGGCAGAACGTCCACAATGATGCACTTGGCCAAAAAGGGCGTATGCGTTTTTTCCTGAATATATTCAGGAAAAAATGCATACGCCCTTTTTGGCCAACCAAGCAAGCTTGCAAAGGAAATCTGCACTACAATGAAGTCTCACTTCCCCCCGGTCAAAAGGGCCATCTGAAAAAAGTGTAAAATCCAGAAAGGCAGGACAGGCCATGGAGAACTGGGAGCCTTGTTATGCTGATGGGCGGGATGTAAATTGCCAACAGACACTCGGGAGAAGTGTATGGTGTTTCCTGAAACATCTAAGAAACAAAGCAACAGAGCCTAGGGCACTTCCACTTATGGTCCTATAGCTTAGAGAAATTAAAATCAAAAAGACACAGCCACCCCAAAGTTTGGGACGCCTCTGTTTACAAGAACCTCGTTTACCGTACAAGTTCAATATCACAGAAAGTGAAAAATGGATAAAGAACTTGTGGTACTTACGTACAATGCAGTATCACTCAGCAATGAAATCTATGTCATCAGGCCCTTAGCAGCACAATGAGTGGATTCAGGTATGATGATTCTAACTGAAATAAGTCACACAGAAAAAGAAACATCATAAGATATCACTAATACACGGAATGTAAACTTGGCTACACAGGAACTGAATTCCAAAACAGAACAGGGTCTCAAATTTAGAAAACCAACTTATGCTTGCTTAAGGGGAAAGGTGAGTTGGGGTGCTGCATAAAACCAGAGATTGAAATGAGCACAGATAAAGTTCCTTAAGCCAAATATGGAATAGACAAGAGCTACTCCTTGCTCAACGAAATGGACTCAACACCGCATATTAAACGCCTAAGAATGTACCTGACTAGTAAGTATCTTAAAACCTATGGATTGCTATGTCTCCGAAAGAGAACCAAGCATGTGTACAGGGGCATAAATGCAGCAGTGATAGGATTGGAGAGGTTCGGTGAGCAAATGAAGACCCTTTGAAGTCATATTGCATGGTACCCATTCCACGGGTTTCAACTACCCAGGTTTAAGGTATTCTTCCTTCAGCTAAAACATGCATGTGGAACCTAGAGTATGATCAACCATGTGATCGGGATACGTGTTCAAATATGTCTCAGTTTTCGTACCCTGGTACTCGGGTGCAACATTCCTGAGGCTTTACTAACACTCTCCCAACTTGGAGAGTCAGTCCCTTTAACCTCCTGTTTGGCCCAGTTTGCAATTTCTGCGGAAGATGAACAGGAATAGGGAGAACCAATGAGAGACTAGCTGGAGGTGTCTGGACGGGCAAATTTAACTCTCATTTCCCACCAGGAAGAGGAATTAACCAAAGGCTCAGCGTGCCGTGCCCGAAACAGATTAGGGCCTGAAGCCATCTTGCGGGGTTGCGGCCAGCTCAAAAGAAAGCGAGTTGAAGAAAGGAGCTCAGGGGCACTGTAATTCACAAACCTGCAGAGTTATAAATGACAGCTATCGTCCAAAAATATACTGAAGTAAGGCTGCCAAGAGGACTTGAAAGCGGGGCAGAATTGCAGGAAACCGATTTCAGGAGGTAGACTGGAATTGCATTGAAAGCATAGGAAAAGAGGCAGAACGTCCACAATGATGCACTTGGCCAAAAAGGGCGTATGCGTTTTTTCCTGAATATATTCAGGAAAAAACGCATACGCACTTTTTGGCCAACCAAGCAAGCTTGCAAAGGAAATCTGCACTACAATGAAGTCTCACTTCCCCCCGGTCAAAAGGGCCATCTGAAAAAAGTGTAAAATCCAGAAAGGCAGGACAGGCCATGGAGAACTGGGAGCCTTGTTATGCTGATGGGCGGGATGTAAATTGCCAACAGACACTCCGGAGAAGTGTATGGTGTTTCCTGAAACATCTAAAAAACAAAGCAACAGAGCCTAGGGCACTTCCACTTATGGTCCTATAGCTTAGGGAAATTAAAATCAAAAAGACACAGCCACCCCAAAGTTTGGAACGCCTCTGTTTACAAGAACCTCGTTTACAGTACAAGTTCAACATCGCAGAAATTGAAAAATGGATAAAGAAGTTGTGGTATATACGTACAAAACAATATCACTCAGCACTGAAATCTATGTCATCAGGCCCTTAGCAGCACAATGAGTGGATTCAGATATGATGATTCTAACTGAAATAAGTCACACAGAAAAAGAAACTTCATAAGATATCAGTAATACACGGAATGTAAACTTGGCTACACAGGAACTGAATTACAGAACAGAACAGGGTCTCAAATTTAGAAAACCAACTTATGCTTGCTTAAGGGTAAAGGTGAGTTGGGGTGCTGCATAAAACCAGAGATTGAAATGAGCACAGATAAAGTTCCTTAAGCCAAATATGGAATAGACAAGAGCTACTCCTTGCTCAACGAAATGGACTCAACACCCCATATTAAACGCCTAAGAATGTACCTGACTAGTAAGTATCTTAAAACCTATGGAATGCTATGTCTCCAAAAGAGAATCAAGCGTGTGTACAGGGGCATAAACACAGCAGTGATAGGATTGGAGAGGTTCGGTGAGCAAATGAAGACCCTTTGAAGTCATATTGCATGGTACCCATTCCACGGGTCTCAACTCTCCAGGTTTAAGGTATTCTTCCTTCAGCTAAAACATGCATGAGGAACCTAGAGTATGATCAACCATGTGATCGGGAGACGTGTTCAAATATGTCTCAGTTTTCGTACCCTGGTACTCGGGTGCAACATTCCAGACGCTTTACTAACACTCTCCCGACTTGGAGAGTCAGTCCCTTTAATCTCCCGTTTGGCCCAGTTTGCAATTTCAGCGGAAGATGAACAGGAATAGCGAGAACCAATGAGAGACTAGCTGGAGGTGTCTGGACGGGCAAATTTAACTCTCATTTCCCACCAGGAAGAGGAATTAACCAAAGGCTCAGCGTGCCGTGCCAGAACCAGATTAGGGCCTGAAGCCATCCTGCGGTGTTGCGGCCAGCTCAAAAGAAAGCGAGTTGAAGAAAGGAGCTCAGGGGCACTGTAATTCACAAACCTGCAGAGTTATAAATGACAGCTATCGTCCAAAAATATACCGAAGTAAGGCTGCCAAGAGGACTTGAAAGCGGGGCAGAATTGCAGGAAACCGATTTCAGGAGGTAGACTGGAATTGCATTGAAAGCATAGGAAAAGAGGCAGAACGTCCACAATGATGCACTTGGCCAAAAAGGGCGTATGCGTTTTTTCCTGAATATATTCAGGAAAAAACGCATACGCCCTTTTTGGCCAACCAAGCAAGCTTGCAAAGGAAATCTGCACTACAATGAAGTCTCACTTCCCCCCGGTCAAAAGGGCCATCTGAAAAAAGTGTAAAATCCAGAAAGGCAGGACAGGCCATGGAGAACTGGGAGCCTTGTTATGCTGATGGGCGGGATGTAAATTGCCAACAGACACTCGGGAGAAGTGTATGGTGTTTCCTGAAACATCTAAGAAACAAAGCAACAGAGCCTAGGGCACTTCCACTTATGGTCCTATAGCTTAGAGAAATTAAAATCAAAAAGACACAGCCACCCCAAAGTTTGGGACGCCTCTGTTTACAAGAACCTCGTTTACCGTACAAGTTCAATATCACAGAAAGTGAAAAATGGATAAAGAACTTGTGGTACTTACGTACAATGCAGTATCACTCAGCAATGAAATCTATGTCATCAGGCCCTTAGCAGCACAATGAGTGGATTCAGGTATGATGATTCTAACTGAAATAAGTCACACAGAAAAAGAAACATCATAAGATATCACTAATACACGGAATGTAAACTTGGCTACACAGGAACTGAATTCCAAAACAGAACAGGGTCTCAAATTTAGAAAACCAACTTATGCTTGCTTAAGGGGAAAGGTGAGTTGGGGTGCTGCATAAAACCAGAGATTGAAATGAGCACAGATAAAGTTCCTTAAGCCAAATATGGAATAGACAAGAGCTACTCCTTGCTCAACGAAATGGACTCAACACCGCATATTAAACGCCTAAGAATGTACCTGACTAGTAAGTATCTTAAAACCTATGGATTGCTATGTCTCCGAAAGAGAACCAAGCATGTGTACAGGGGCATAAATGCAGCAGTGATAGGATTGGAGAGGTTCGGTGAGCAAATGAAGACCCTTTGAAGTCATATTGCATGGTACCCATTCCACGGGTTTCAACTACCCAGGTTTAAGGTATTCTTCCTTCAGCTAAAACATGCATGTGGAACCTAGAGTATGATCAACCATGTGATCGGGATACGTGTTCAAATATGTCTCAGTTTTCGTACCCTGGTACTCGGGTGCAACATTCCTGAGGCTTTACTAACACTCTCCCAACTTGGAGAGTCAGTCCCTTTAACCTCCTGTTTGGCCCAGTTTGCAATTTCTGCGGAAGATGAACAGGAATAGGGAGAACCAATGAGAGACTAGCTGGAGGTGTCTGGACGGGCAAATTTAACTCTCATTTCCCACCAGGAAGAGGAATTAACCAAAGGCTCAGCGTGCCGTGCCCGAAACAGATTAGGGCCTGAAGCCATCTTGCGGGGTTGCGGCCAGCTCAAAAGAAAGCGAGTTGAAGAAAGGAGCTCAGGGGCACTGTAATTCACAAACCTGCAGAGTTATAAATGACAGCTATCGTCCAAAAATATACTGAAGTAAGGCTGCCAAGAGGACTTGAAAGCGGGGCAGAATTGCAGGAAACCGATTTCAGGAGGTAGACTGGAATTGCATTGAAAGCATAGGAAAAGAGGCAGAACGTCCACAATGATGCACTTGGCCAAAAAGGGCGTATGCGTTTTTTCCTGAATATATTCAGGAAAAAACGCATACGCCCTTTTTGGCCAACCAAGCAAGCTTGCAAAGGAAATCTGCACTACAATGAAGTCTCACTTCCCCCCGGTCAAAAGGGCCATCTGAAAAAAGTGTAAAATCCAGAAAGGCAGGACAGGCCATGGAGAACTGGGAGCCTTGTTATGCTGATGGGCGGGATGTAAATTGCCAACAGACACTCGGGAGAAGTGTATGGTGTTTCCTGAAACATCTAAAAAACAAAGCAACAGAGCCTAGGGCACTTCCACTTATGGTCCTATAGCTTAGGGAAATTAAAATCAAAAAGACACAGCCACCCCAAAGTTTGGAACGCCTCTGTTTACAAGAACCTCGTTTACAGTACAAGTTCAACATCGCAGAAATTGAAAAATGGATAAAGAAGTTGTGGTATATACGTACAAAACAATATCACTCAGCACTGAAATCTATGTCATCAGGCCCTTAGCAGCACAATGAGTGGATTCAGATATGATGATTCTAACTGAAATAAGTCACACAGAAAAAGAAACTTCATAAGATATCAGTAATACACGGAATGTAAACTTGGCTACACAGGAACTGAATTACAGAACAGAACAGGGTCTCAAATTTAGAAAACCAACTTATGCTTGCTTAAGGGTAAAGGTGAGTTGGGGTGCTGCATAAAACCAGAGATTGAAATGAGCACAGATAAAGTTCCTTAAGCCAAATATGGAATAGACAAGAGCTACTCCTTGCTCAACGAAATGGACTCAACACCCCATATTAAACGCCTAAGAATGTACCTGACTAGTAAGTATCTTAAAACCTATGGAATGCTATGTCTCCAAAACAGAATCAAGCGTGTGTACAGGGGCATAAACACAGCAGTGATAGGATTGGAGAGGTTCGGTGAGCAAATGAAGACCCTTTGAAGTCATATTGCATGGTACCCATTCCACGGGTCTCAACTCTCCAGGTTTAAGGTATTCTTCCTTCAGCTAAAACATGCATGAGGAACCTAGAGTATGATCAACCATGTGATCGGGATACGTGTTCAAATATGTCTCAGTTTTCGTACCCTGGTACTCGGGTGCAACATTCCAGACGCTTTACTAACACTCTCCCAACTTGGAGAGTCAGTCCCTTTAATCTCCTGTTTGGCCCAGTTTGCAATTTCAGCGGAAGATGAACAGGAATAGCGAGAACCAATGAGAGACTAGCTGGAGGTGTCTGGACGGGCAAATTTAACTCTCATTTCCCACCAGGAAGAGGAATTAACCAAAGGCTCAGCGTGCCGTGCCAGAACCAGATTAGGGCCTGAAGCCATCCTGCGGTGTTGCGGCCAGCTCAAAAGAAAGCGAGTTGAAGAAAGGAGCTCAGGGGCACTGTAATTCACAAACCTGCAGAGTTATAAATGACAGCTATCGTCCAAAAATATACCGAAGTAAGGCTGCCAAGAGGACTTGAAAGCGGGGCAGAATTGCAGGAAACCGATTTCAGGAGGTAGACTGGAATTGCATTGAAAGCATAGGAAAAGAGGCAGAACGTCCACAATGATGCACTTGGCCAAAAAGGGCGTATGCGTTTTTTCCTGAATATATTCAGGAAAAAACGCATACGCCCTTTTTGGCCAACCAAGCAAGCTTGCAAAGGAAATCTGCACTACAATGAAGTCTCACTTCCCCCCGGTCAAAAGGGCCATCTGAAAAAAGTGTAAAATCCAGAAAGGCAGGACAGGCCATGGAGAACTGGGAGCCTTGTTATGCTGATGGGCGGGATGTAAATTGCCAACAGACACTCGGGAGAAGTGTATGGTGTTTCCTGAAACATCTAAGAAACAAAGCAACAGAGCCTAGGGCACTTCCACTTATGGTCCTATAGCTTAGAGAAATTAAAATCAAAAAGACACAGCCACCCCAAAGTTTGGGACGCCTCTGTTTACAAGAACCTCGTTTACCGTACAAGTTCAATATCACAGAAAGTGAAAAATGGATAAAGAACTTGTGGTACTTACGTACAATGCAGTATCACTCAGCAATGAAATCTATGTCATCAGGCCCTTAGCAGCACAATGAGTGGATTCAGGTATGATGATTCTAACTGAAATAAGTCACACAGAAAAAGAAACATCATAAGATATCACTAATACACGGAATGTAAACTTGGCTACACAGGAACTGAATTCCAAAACAGAACAGGGTCTCAAATTTAGAAAACCAACTTATGCTTGCTTAAGGGGAAAGGTGAGTTGGGGTGCTGCATAAAACCAGAGATTGAAATGAGCACAGATAAAGTTCCTTAAGCCAAATATGGAATAGACAAGAGCTACTCCTTGCTCAACGAAATGGACTCAACACCGCATATTAAACGCCTAAGAATGTACCTGACTAGTAAGTATCTTAAAACCTATGGATTGCTATGTCTCCAAAAGAGAACCAAGCATGTGTACAGGGGCATAAATGCAGCAGTGATAGGATTGGAGAGGTTCGGTGAGCAAATGAAGACCCTTTGAAGTCATATTGCATGGTACCCATTCCACGGGTTTCAACTACCCAGGTTTAAGGTATTCTTCCTTCAGCTAAAACATGCATGTGGAACCTAGAGTATGATCAACCATGTGATCGGGATACGTGTTCAAATATGTCTCAGTTTTCGTACCCTGGTACTCGGGTGCAACATTCCTGACGCTTTACTAACACTCTCCCAACTTGGAGAGTCAGTCCCTTTAACCTCCTGTTTGGCCCAGTTTGCAATTTCTGCGGAAGATGAACAGGAATAGGGAGAACCAATGAGAGACTAGCTGGAGGTGTCTGGACGGGCAAATTTAACTCTCATTTCCCACCAGGAAGAGGAATTAACCAAAGGCTCAGCGTGCCGTGCCCGAAACAGATTAGGGCCTGAAGCCATCTTGCGGGGTTGCGGCCAGCTCAAAAGAAAGCGAGTTGAAGAAAGGAGCTCAGGGGCACTGTAATTCACAAACCTGCAGAGTTATAAATGACAGCTATCGTCCAAAAATATACTGAAGTAAGGCTGCCAAGAGGACTTGAAAGCGGGGCAGAATTGCAGGAAACCGATTTCAGGAGGTAGACTGGAATTGCATTGAAAGCATAGGAAAAGAGGCAGAACGTCCACAATGATGCACTTGGCCAAAAAGGGCGTATGCGTTTTTTCCTGAATATATTCAGGAAAAAACGCATACGCACTTTTTGGCCAACCAAGCAAGCTTGCAAAGGAAATCTGCACTACAATGAAGTCTCACTTCCCCCCGGTCAAAAGGGCCATCTGAAAAAAGTGTAAAATCCAGAAAGGCAGGACAGGCCATGGAGAACTGGGAGCCTTGTTATGCTGATGGGCGGGATATAAATTGCCAACAGACACTCCGGAGAAGTGTATGGTGTTTCCTGAAACATCTAAAAAACAAAGCAACAGAGCCTAGGGCACTTCCACTTATGGTCCTATAGCTTAGGGAAATTAAAATCAAAAAGACACAGCCACCCCAAAGTTTGGAACGGCTCTGTTTACAAGAACCTCGTTTACAGTACAAGTTCAACATCGCAGAAATTGAAAAATGGATAAAGAAGTTGTGGTATATACGTACAAAACAATATCACTCAGCACTGAAATCTATGTCATCAGGCCCTTAGCAGCACAATGAGTGGATTCAGATATGATGATTCTAACTGAAATAAGTCACACAGAAAAAGAAACTTCATAAGATATCAGTAATACACGGAATGTAAACTTGGCTACACAGGAACTGAATTACAGAACAGAACAGGGTCTCAAATTTAGAAAACCAACTTATGCTTGCTTAAGGGTAAAGGTGAGTTGGGGTGCTGCATAAAACCAGAGATTGAAATGAGCACAGATAAAGTTCCTTAAGCCAAATATGGAATAGACAAGAGCTACTCCTTGCTCAACGAAATGGACTCAACACCGCATATTAAACGCCTAAGAATGTACCTGACTAGTAAGTATCTTAAAACCTATGGAATGCTATGTCTCCAAAAGAGAATCAAGCGTGTGTACAGGGGCATAAACGCAGCAGTGATAGGATTGGAGAGGTTCGGTGAGCAAATGAAGACCCTTTGAAGTCATATTGCATGGTACCCATTCCACGGGTCTCAACTCTCCAGGTTTAAGGTATTCTTCCTTCAGCTAAAACATGCATGAGGAACCTAGAGTATGATCAACCATGTGATCGGGAGACGTGTTCAAATATGTCTCAGTTTTCGTACCCTGGTACTCGGGTGCAACATTCCAGACGCTTTACTAACACTCTCCCGACTTGGAGAGTCAGTTCCTTAATCTCCTGTTTTTCCCAGTTTGCAATTTCAGCGGAAGATGAACAGGAATAGCGAGATCCAATGAGAGACTAGCTGGAGGTGTCTGGACGGGCAAATTTAACTCTCATTTCCCACCAGGAAGAGGAATTAACCAAAGGCTCAGCGTGCCGTGCCAGAACCAGATTAGGGCCTGAAGCCATCCTGCGGTGTTGCGGCCAGGTCACAAGAAAGCGAGTTGAAGAAAGGAGCTCAGGGGCACTGTAATTCACAAACCTGCAGAGTTATAAATGACAGCTATCATCCAAAAATATACTGAAGGAAGGCTGCCAAGAGGACTTGAAAGCGGGGCAGAATTGCAGGAAACCGATTTCAGGAGGTAGACTGGAATTGCATTGAAAGCATAGGAAAAGAGGCAGAACGTCCACAATGATGCACTTGGCCAAAAAGGGCGTATGCGTTTTTTCCTGAATATATTCAGGAAAAAACGCATACGCCCTTTTTGGCCAACCAAGCAAACTTGCAAAGGAAATCTGCACTACAATGAAGTCTCACATTCCCCCGGTCAAAAGGGCCATCTGAAAAAAGTGTAAAATCCAGAAAGGCAGGACAGGCCATGGAGAACTGGGAGCCTTGTTATGCTGATGGGCGGGATTTAAATTGCCAACAGACACTCGGGAGAAGTGTATGGTGTTTCCTGAAACATCTAAAAACAAAGCAACAGAGCCTAGGGCACTTCCACTTATGGTCCTATAGATTAGGGAAATTAAAATCAAAAAGACACAGCCACCCCAAAGTTTGGGACGCCTCTGTTTACAAGAACCTCGTTGACCGTACAAGTTCAATATCACAGAAACTGAAAAATGGATAAAGAACTTGTGGTACTTACGTACAATGCAGTATCACTCAGCAATGAAATCTATGTCATCAGGCCCGTAGCAGCATAATGAGTGGATTCAGGTACGATGATTCTAACTGAAATAAGTCACACAGGAAAAGAAACATCATAAGATATCAGTAATACACGGAATGTAAACTTGGCTACACAGGAACTGAATTCCAAAACAGAACAGGGTCTCAAATTTAGAAAACCAACTTATGCTTGCTTAAGGGGAAAGGTGAGTTGGGGTGCTGCTTAAAAACAGAGATTGAAATGAGCACAGATAAAGTTCCTTAAGCCAAATATGGAATAGACAAGAGCTACTCCTTGCTCAACGAAATGGACTCAACACCGCATATTAAACGCCTAAGAATGTACCTGACTAGTAAGTATCTTAAAACCTATGGATTGCTATGTCTCCATAAGAGAATCAAGCGTGTGTACAGGGGCATAAACGCAGCAGTGATAGGATTGGAGAGGTTCGGTGAGCAAATGAAGACCCTTTGAAGTCATATTGCATGGTACCCATTCCACGGGTCTCAACTCTCCAGGTTTAAGGTATTCTTCCTTCAGCTAAAACATGCATGTGGAACCTAGAGTATGATCAACCATGTGATCGGGAGACGTGTTCAAATATGTCTCAGTTTTCGTACCCTGGTACTCGGGTGCAACATTCCAGACGCTTTACTAACACTCTCCCGACTTGGAGAGTCAGTCCCTTTAACCTCCTGTTTGGCCCAGTTTGCAATTTCTGCGGAGGATGAACAGGAATAGCGAGAACCAATGAGAGACTAGCTGGAGGTGTCTGGACGGGCAAATTTAACTCTCATTTCCCACCAGGAAGAGGAATTAACCAAAGGCTCAGCGTGCCGTGCCGGAACCAGATTAGGGCATGGAGCCATCCTGCGGTGTTGCGGCCAGCTCAAAAGAAAGCGAGTTGAAGAAAGGAGCTCAGGGGCACTGTAATTCACAAACCTGCAGAGTTATAAATGACAGCTATCGTCCAAAAATATACTGAAGTAAGGCTGCCAAGAGGACTTGAAAGCGGGGCAGAATTGCAGGAAACCGATTTCAGGAGGTAGACTGGAATTGCATTGAAAGCATAGGAAAAGAGGCAGAACGTCCACAATGATGCACTTGGCCAAAAAGGGCGTATGCGTTTTTTCCTGAATATATTCAGGAAAAAACGCATACGCCCTTTTTGGCCAACCAAGCAAGCTTGCAAAGGAAATCTGCACTACAATGAAGTCTCACTTCCCCCCGGTCAAAAGGGCCATCTGAAAAAAGTGTAAAATCCAGAAAGGCAGGACAGGCCATGGAGAACTGGGAGCCTTGTTATGCTGATGGGCGAGATGTAAATTGCCAACAGACACTCGGGAGAAGTGTATGGTGTTTCCTGAAACATCTAAGAAACAAAGCAACAGAGCCTAGGGCACTTCCACTTATGGTCCTATAGCTTAGGGAAATTAAAATCAAAAAGACACAGCCACCCCAAAGTTTGGAACGGCTCTGTTTACAAGAACCTCGTTTACAGTACAAGTTCAACATCGCAGAAATTGAAAAATGGATAAAGAAGTTGTGGTATATACTTACAAAGCAATATCACTCATCACTGACATCTATGTCATCAGGCCCTTAGCAGCACAATGAGTGGATTCAGATATGATGATTCTAACTGAAATAAGTCACAGAGAAAAAGAAACATCATAAGATATCAGTAATACACGGAATGTAAACTTGGCTACACAGGAACTGAATTACAGAACAGAACAGGATCTCAAATTTAGAAAACCAACTTATGCTTGCTTAAGGGTAAAGGTGAGTTGGGGTGCTGCATAAAACCAGAGATTGAAAGGAGCACAGATAAAGTTCCTTAAGCCAAATATGGAATAGACAAGAGCTACTCCTTGCTCAACGAAATGGACTCAACACCCCATATTCAACGCCTAAGAATGTACCTGACAAGTAAGTATCTTAAAACCTATGGATTGCTATGTCTCCGAAAGAGAATCAAGCATGTGTACAGGGGCATAAACGCAGCAGTGATAGGATTGGAGAGGTTCGGTGGGCAAATGAAGACCCTTTGAAGTCATATTGCATGGTACCCATTCCACGGGTCTCAACTCTCCAGGTTTAAGGTATTTTTCCTTCAGCTAAAACATGCATGTGGAACCTAGAGTATGATCAACCATGTGATCGGGAGACGTGTTCAAATATGTCTCAGTTTTGGTACCCTGGTACTCGGGTGCAACATTCCAGATGCTTTACTAACACTCTCCCGACTTCGAGAGTCAGTCCCTTTAACCTCCTGTTTGGCCCAGTTTGCAATTTCTGCGGAAGATGAACAGGAATAGCGAGAACCAATGAGAGACTAGCTGGAGGTGTCTGGACCGGCAAATTTAACTCTCATTTCCCACCAGGAAGAGGAATTAACCAAAGGCTCAGCGTGCCATGCCGGAACCAGATTAGGGCCTGAAGCCATCTTGCGGTGTTGCGGCCAGGTCACAAGAAAGCGAGTTGAAGAAAGGAGCTCAGGGGCACTGTAATTCACAAACCTGCAGAGTTATAAATAACAGCTATCGTCCAAAAATATACTGAAGGAAGGCTGCCAAGAGGACTTGAAAGCGGGGCAGAATTGCAGGAAACCGATTTCAGGAGGTAGACTGGAATTGCATTGAAAGCATAGGAAAAGAGGCAGAACGTCCACAATGATGCACTTGGCCATAAATGGCGTATGCGTTTTTTCCTGAATATATTCAGGAAAAAACGCATACGCCCTTTTTGGCCAACCAAGCAACCTTGCAAAGGAAATCTGCACTACAATGAAGTCTCACTTCCCCCCAGTCAAAAGGGCTATCTGAAAAAAGTGTAAAATCCAGAAAGTCAGGACAGGCCATGGAGAACTGGGAGCCTTGTTATGCTGATGGGCGGGATGTAAATTGCCAACAGACACTCGGGAGAAGTGTATGGTGTTTCCTGAAACATCTAAAAACAAAGCAACAGAGCCTAGGGCACTTCCACTTATGGTCCTATAGATTAGGGAAATTAAAATCAAAAAGACACAGCCACCCCAAAGTTTGGGACGCCTCTGTTTACAAGAACCTCGTTTACCGTACAAGTTCAATATCACAGAAAGTGAAAAATGGATAAAGAACTTGTGGTACTTACGTACAATGCAGTATCACTCAGCAATGAAATCTATGTCATCAGGCCCGTAGCAGCATAATGAGTGGATTCAGTTACGATGATTCTAACTGAAATAAGTCACACAGGAAAAGAAACATCATAAGATATCAGTAATACACGGAATGTAAACTTGACTACACAGGAACTGAATTCCAAAAGAGAACAGGGTCTCAAATTTAGAAAACCAACTTATGCTTGCTTAAGGGGAAAGGTGAGTTGGGGTGCTGCTAAAAAACAGAGATTGAAATGAGCACAGATAAAGTTCCTTAAGCCAAATATGGAATAGACAAGAGCTACTCCTTGCTCAACGAAATGGACTCAACACCGCATATTAAACGCCTAAGAATGTACCTGACTAGTAAGTATCTTAAAACCTATGGATTGCTATGTCTCCGAAAGAGAATCAAGCGTGTGTACAGGGGCATAAACGCAGCAGTGATAGGATTGGAGAGGTTCGGTGAGCAAATGAAGACCCTTTGAAGTCATATTGCATGGTACCCATTCCACGGGTCTCAACTCTCCAGGTTTAAGGTATTCTTCCTTCAGCTAAAACATGCATGTGGAACCTAGAGTATGATCAACCATGTGATCGGGAGACGTGTTCAAATATGTCTCAGTTTTGGTACCCTGGTACTCGGGTGCAACATTCCAGATGCTTTACTAACACTCTCCCGACTTCGAGAGTCAGTCCCTTTAACCTCCTGTTTGGCCCAGTTTGCAATTTCTGCGGAAGATGAACAGGAATAGCGAGAACCAATGAGAGACTAGCTGGAGGTGTCTGGACCGGCAAATTTAACTCTCATTTCCCACCAGGAAGAGGAATTAACCAAAGGCTCAGCGTGCCGTGCCGGAACCAGATTAGGGCCTGAAGCCATCTTGCGGTGTTGCGGCCAGGTCACAAGAAAGCGAGTTGAAGAAAGGAGCTCAGGGGCACTGTAATTCACAAACCTGCAGAGTTATAAATGACAGCTATCGTCCAAAAATATACTGAAGTAAGGCTGCCAAGAGGACTTGAAAGCGGGGCAGAATTGCAGGAAACCGATTTCAGGAGGTAGACTGGAATTGCATTGAAAGCATAGGAAAAGAGGCAGAACGTCCACAATGATGCACTTGGCCAAAAAGGGCGTATGCGTTTTTTCCTGAATATATTCAGGAAAAAACGCATACGCCCTTTTTGGCCAAGCAAGCAAGCTTGCAAACGAAATCTGCACTACAATGAAGTCTCACTTCCCCCCGGTCAAAAGGGCCATCTGAAAAAAGTGTAAAATCCAGAAAGACAGGACAGGCCATGGAGAACTGGGATCCTTGTTATGCTGATGGGCGGGATGTAAATTGCCAAGAGACACTCGGGAGAAGTGTATGGTGTTTCCTGAAACATCTAAAAAACAAAGCAACAGAGCCTAGGGCACTTCCACTTATGGTCCTATAGCTTAGGGAAATTAAAATCAAAAAGACACAGCCACCCCAAAGTTTGGGACGCCTCTGTTTACAAGAACATCATTTACCGTACAAGTTCAATATCACAGAAAGTGAAAAATGGATAAAGAACTTGTGGTACTTACGTACAATGCAGTATCACTCAGCAATGAAATCTATGTCATCAGGCCCGTAGCAGCATAATGAGTGGATTCAGGTACGATGATTCTAACTGAAATAAGTCACACAGAAAAAGAAACATCATAAGATATCACTAATACACGGAATGTAAACTTGGCTACACAAAAACTGAATTCCAAAACAGAAGAGGGTCTCAAATTTAGAAAACCAACTTATGCTTGCTTAAGGGGAAAGGTGAGTTGGGGTGCTGCATAAAACCAGAGATTGAAATGAGCACAGATAAAGTTCCTTAAGCCAAATATGGAATAGAGAAGAGCTACTCCTTGCTCAATGAAATGAACTCAACACCCCATATTAAACGCCTAAGAATCTACCTGACTAGTAAGTATATTAAAACCTATGGATTGCTATGTCTCCATAAGAGAATCAAGCGTGTGTACAGGGGCATAAACGCAGCAGTGATAGGATTGGAGAGGTTCGGTGAGCAAATGAAGACCCTTTGAAGTCATATTGCATGGTACCCATTCCACGGGTCTCAACTCTCCAGGTTTAAGGTATTCTTCCTTCAGCTAAAACATGCATGTGGAACCTAGAGTATGATCAACCATGTGATCGGGAGACGTGTTCAAATATGTCTCAGTTTTCGTACCCTGGTACTCGGGTGCAACATTCCAGACGCTTTACTAACACTCTCCCGACTTGGAGAGTCAATCCCTTTAACCTCCTGTTTGGCCCAGTTTGCAATTTCTGCGGAAGATGAACAGGAATAGCGAGAACCAATGAGAGACTAGCTGGAGGTGTCTGGACGGGCAAATTTAACTCTCATTTCCCACCAGGAAGAGGAATTAACCAAAGGCTCAGCGTGCCGTGCCGGAACAAGATTAGGGCCTGAAGCCATCCTGCGGTGTTGCGGCCAGCTCAAAAGAAAGCGAGTTGAAGAAAGGAGCTCAGGGGCACTGTAATTCACAAACCTGCAGAGTTATAAATGACAGCTATCGTCCAAAAATATACTGAAGTAAGGCTGCCAAGAGGACTTGAAAGCAGGGCAGAATTGCAGGAAACCGATTTCAGG